>NC_058057.1:3377500-3610000 GCF_020085105.1 Siniperca chuatsi
TCAAAAATCTGACACTCTAGTAGCACACGGCAATAACTTTGCAGACGAACTGGCCAGAAAGGCAGCAATAGGTCCAACAGTAATGATACCAGTATTAGCTGAGGACCCAGGTCCAGCGGGTGAATTGTCATCTCTCATTCAGTCACAACAAGCAGCCAGTATCTATGAAAAAGGCATCTGGCTGAAAAGAGGGGCAGTCAGAACACAACAAGGGCCATACAAGGACCTGTGGCGTGGACCACATGGTCATTTTGTCACCCCAACCTCTTTGGTTCACACTTTGATTAAAGATGCGCATGGTCTTGACCATTGCGCCAGGGGGGAGGTGATTAAAAAGATCCAAAACGCATGGTGGTCACCGCATTTGGCAACAATGGTAGATTGTGCATTACATGATGTGTAGCCTACAACATCAGGAAGGCATTTTCAGCGCCAATTGGAGACATTCAAGCACCAGATGGTCCGTTTCAACATCTGCTTTTGGACCACGTAGACATGTTAGAAAAAGTACGAGGTAAGCGCTATATGCTGGTCATGATTGACAGATATAGCAGATGGGTGGAGGCACTACCAGTGGCAGGTCCAGACACTGCCACAACAGCCAAGTTCCTGTGCAGAGATTTGTTTACTAGATTCGGAATCCCAGATAAGATCAGTTCCGATAATGGTCCAGCGTGTACCATCCGCAGAGTCAAGGAATGGTTGAGAGAGCCAATGGCAGCCTGAAGGCTAAATTAGTAAAAATCTGTGCAGAAGGCCAGGAAGGCAGTAGAAAGAAATGGGTAGACGCCTTACCTCTGGCACTTTGCATGAGAATGCAAACTAACCGCAGCACGCATCTAACGCCGCATGAAATGCTTATGGGTCAGCCCATGCCAGTACCATACTTAAGAGGTCCATACAATGGTCCTCCACTTGAGCAGCTTGAAGCAGAACTGGCTAATTATGTGCGAAACTGTTATACACAAAGCCATTTTCCAACAGGTAAAGGGAGCCACAGAGGTAAGGACAAGTGAGATCCCTGAGGACCTCCAGAAAGTACAGCCCGGAGACTGGGTGCACATTAAAACCTTCAAGAGAACGTGGGATGAGCCCAGACGGACGGGACCATACAAGGTGGTCCTAGCAACACCAACATCTCTCAAGGTTGAAGGTTAAAACGTTTGGTTTCATTTGAATCACTGCTGCAGAGCTGAGGAGTCAGGACGAACTCTAGGTGAAATCAGAGACATGCTACGTGGAGACAGTTTACAGGCAGACCCAGGCGAAGGACGTAGCAGAGTCAGACACTGTTTCCCAGGAGAGGCAAGGAACAGCGAGGAAGATAGAGGAGACAGCACGCCCATGGCATTCCCTTAGGAGGACAGGGTGTGGCCTGAGAGGAACTATGGCTGTCTTGCTCCTGATTAGCCTTTTCATAGTCATCCCAATACTCCAGTCAAGTGAGTATAGGGCAGTACAGCTAACAAGGTTAACAACGGCACTTACATGCCAACAACAACTGACCAGAAAGACATAGACCACTGTAGAAACAGCAGCAGGAACGCTGTCTAACAGGCAATTGACCGTGAGTGCACTAACTACTATGACTATCCAAGGGCAGAACAGAAAAACAGACAAACAGAAAAGTGTGCTTTAGCTGCAGGAACAGTGGTGGCCTCACAAGGGCAGCTACCCCAGGACAGACCTTGATCTTGACTAGCCATGGCCGCATAACAATCAGAATACTTGGACAAACAGCCCAAGGGTTGCCACTTCACAAGCATTGCGAGAAAAGAGGACATATTGTTATAGTGATTAGATGCCTGAAAGACCACTGTGTGAATGTGGAGTTAGGAAGGATCATGGGATTGCAGAGGGCACAGAATCTAATTGGTATGTGGCAAGGGGGGTCAGAAGTAAGACAGCGACAGTAGGTTAAATCAAGGGGTGAAAGAGTTAAATGAGATATCAGTTCAGCTCAGCACGAGGCCCGCTTGAGTATGTTGATGTCACTAAGTAAGCAACGAATGATGCTAGGGAAAAATAATCTGTTTTATGAGTGGATGGAATTCTCTGCTAAACAGACAATTAAATAAATGTGCATAACATGTTATAATACTAGGAGAACACCACAGGTGAGACCATTGACATTCACACCAGATATGTGCAAACAGGATGTCAGTAGTGGGGAAAAGTGCTACGTTGCTTGTGTACTGTGGGCCATGGCAAAAGATGATGCACAACAGTACCTGACCTTTCGGAGTTGCAAAGGTGCTCTCCAGATAACAGAGGAGAGCTCTTTTGTGCCCCCAATAGTGGTAGTGCCCGAGGACGTAGTGTTTCCACTGTGCATCGTGAGACACAGGAACCAGTCAGCCTTACAATGTAGCAATACGGGAGTACCTAGGCTCAGATGCGATGCAAAGAATGATATGAGGAAAAGGTGTGCGGAAGTGATTGGAAATGTGGCATTTGTGCCCACACGTAAAAGAGTGAACAAAACTGCAGCCACAAGTCTGACTAAGGGGACCATGACCACAAAAATAACCAAAAGCATCATGACTGTTATTCACAGAGGATTTGCCCTACCAAGTTACTCCAATGGATCACTCCCAATAGCAGATGTGTTTTGGTGCTGTGGAGAACATCTGTTACTTCAAGCCACATTGAAACCAGGGTGGACAGGAATTTGTACACCACTCGTTGACTGGAATTTGGCTGTAATCAGACTCAATCACCAATCAACCACATCTAAAAGAGCAGTGATAGGCGACCCTGACATTTGGATTATGGCCACTGGCTGGCCTGTAGGAGTAGCAGAGGAACACCACATCATGACTATAGCTGACATAGATTATGGCGCTATTTTCCCATGGACCCTGACACACAACAATTCTCATTGGATCAACTACCTATGGTACAACCAGCAAAAATTTA
The DNA here is from genome assembly GCF_020085105.1 of Siniperca chuatsi. NCBI lineage: Eukaryota > Metazoa > Chordata > Actinopteri > Centrarchiformes > Sinipercidae > Siniperca > Siniperca chuatsi. The sequence continues at coordinate 3,380,420 of NC_058057.1, forward strand.
TGAATAGTACACTATCAGCCTTAGATGGCATCAAGGCACAGTTACGTGCCACCTCCACCATGACCATGCAGAATAGATTTGTTTTAGACCAACTATTAGCTGAAGAACAGGGAGTTTGCATGTACATTGAATCTTTTGTACAGTCATTCCAATGCACACAGATGAGGATGGCAATATAACCAAAGCCATAGAAACCTAAGAGACGAACATGTGAAAATCACTCAAGGAGCTAAAAGAGCAACGTCCTGGTGGGATTGGGTGATATTGCAGTCATGGAGAACAATATTGACCAAAATAGGAACTATTCTGGGAGTTGTGTTGGTGGTACTGATGCTAGCTACGTGCTGTGTGAACCCCATCCAGTTAATGATCAGGCGAATGGTAGGCGCCATAGCAGGACAGAATGTCATACTGTTAGCCAAAGACCCATTAGCTCAGAATGGGCCCACAGGGAAAGATGAAATCTTTATTACACTCATAGATGAGCAAATGTGCAAAGATGCGGATACTTTAGTACCATGGCAAATTCTTACCTAATTCAGACCAACCATGAAAGAGCCGATATATTTGTATCCTCACTGGGCTGATGTATGGCACACCGACCCCCATAGCATGACGGTAATCATAGAAGAGATTGTGTTAAATGACAAATTTGGGAAATGGGAGAGAGGTAGATTTAGACCATTACACATACTAGATGGACCATTTTTCGATGGGAGTCAGACATGATGATTAGACAAAATAACCTGATCACAGGTTAACAACAAGATCACACCAAACAACCCGAGACCACTATAGTAAAGACGAGCTACCCACTCTATCGATGTTTGACCTATGACTACATGGTATGGAATGACAATTACCATTCTGACAGCTACCATGCAGTGTATAAATTAGACAGGACAGTTTGGACAGAGGTAGTGATCGTCAAGATGATGGTAGGGAATCAGAATCAGAATCAGAAATACTTTATTGATCCCCGTAGGGAAACTCTTTGTTACAGTAGCTCGTCTTTACGTCAGTGCACACAGAAGAAAGTACTAGAAAACAATATGATACACTATAAACACTATAAAACAGGTCAGAAATAAATTAAGTATCATGTCGGTATAAGTATAAGATAAACTAAGTGTCAAGTACCAAAAGGGTTTACTGGTTGATGATGAAAGTACAGTCTAAAATACAATGTAACTACTTATGTAATAAATAATAGTAATAAGCGGAGGTGCATGTACTGTCGAAGAGTAATTGAGGTATATAGTATCAGTAGCAATAATGTTGTCATTTGGTCAGACACAGTTGGAAGCAATGGCGGAGCAGCTTCCTACGTCGTATGTTAGCACAGACTGTTGGCATCAGCCTTATATTGGTCTCCTTCAGTCAAGCCCCTGACAGACTGAGGCTCCAAGACAGGACTGTATCGAGGCACAGATCTGGGGAAGGGTACAGAAAAATTTCTGCAGCATTGAAGGTCCCAATGAGCACAGTGGCCTCCATCATCTGTAAATGGAAGAAGTTTGGAACCACCAGGACTCTTCCTAGAGCTGGCTGCCCGGCCAAACTGTGATCTGGGGAGAAGGGCCTTAGTCAGGGAGGTGACCAAGAACCCAATGGTCACTCTGACAGAGCTCCAGCATTTCTCTGTGGAGAGAAGAGAACCTTCCAGAAGAACATCACCATCTCTGCAGCACTCCACCAATCAGGCCTGTATGGTAGAGTGGCCAGACGGAAGCCATTCCTCAGTAAAAGGCACACGACAGCCCGTCTAGAGTTTGGCAAAAGGCACCTGAAGGATTCTCAGACCATGAGAAACAAAATTCTCCGGTCTGATGAAACAAAGACTGAACTCTTTAGCCTGAATGGCAAGCGTCATGTCTGGAGGAAACTAGGCACCGCTCATCACCTGGCCAATACCATCCCTACAATGAAGCATGGTGGTGGTAGCATCATGCTGTGGGCATGTTTTTCAGCGGCAGGAGCTGGGAGACTAGTCAGGATCAGGGGAGAGATGAATGGAGCAATGTACAGAGACATCCTTAATGAAAACCTGCTCCAGAGCGCTCTGGACCTCAGACTGGGGCGAGGGTTCATCTTCCAACAGGACAACGACCCTTAGCACACAGCCAAGATAACAAAGGAGTGGCTACGGGACAACTCTGTGAATGTCCCTGAGTGGCCCAGCCAGAGCCCAGACTTGAATCCAAATTAACATCTCTGGAGAGATCTGAAAATGGCTGTGCACTGGCGCTCCCCATCCAACCTGATGGAGCTTGAGAGGTCCTGCAAAGAAGAATGGGAGAAACTGCCCAAAAATGCGTGTGTGTGCCATGCTTGTAACATCATACTCAAAAAGATTTGAGGCTGTAATTGGTGCCAAAGGTGCTTCAACAAAGTATTGAGCAAAGGTTGTGACTATAGTTCATACTTCTGTACATGTGATTTTTGTTTTGTTTTTTATTTTTCAAACAAACTTCTTTCACATTGTCATTATGGGGTATTGTTTATAGAATTTTGAGGAAAATAATGAATTTAATCCACTTTGGAATAAGGCTGTAACATAACAAAATGTGGAAAAAGTGAAGCGCTGTGAATACTTTCCGGATGCACTGTATACAGGGTGATGTTTATCTAAATATCTAATGTTTGAAGACAAATGTTAGTGATATGTGGAGAAGGAAATAGTGTGAACCAATGCTGGAGGATTTTTTCCTCTTTTGTCATTTGGAGGTTTTTCCACAGTATTGGTCCAGGGAGCTAGGTACAATTAGATTTTTACTCGCTCCCTGCCAAACAGGGAGGAGAGGTATATCAGATTGTATGCCTGTGATCACAGACCTCCCTCAGGATGAGAATCCATAATTTGATGGTCATCCACAAGACACTGAGTTAAAGTTGCTCAGACCAAGATTGACTCACTCATCACAGGCTAAGAGAAGAAATTGAATATGTGTGACTTGAAAGTCATAAAGGGGAGATATGTGGAAAATATTTTCCTTGATATAGACATATATAGACAACCAAGTTCAATAATGATTCAGGTTGTGTTGCTAAGTGAAAGCACAGGCCTGCCTGTATTGCACCTAGTATGGAGAAGCTCTCTGCCTCTCCCATGCAATGGCACTCCTAATTGTGTATACACTCTGGAGCACACAGGGCAGAGTGACCTTCCCTGTGTTCCTAATGCATGAATTAACTCACTCTTTGATCGCAAGTAATATGTTTCCTGAGTAATGCATATAGTGTTGTAACAAAGCCTTTATTTTTATACTGTAGATTATAGAGTGTTTACATTTGATGGACATACATGAGAGTTGTGAGAATAAAATGTGCATGCTCTCTGTACACATGTAATACCAACAGCTGTGGGCTTTGATGTGTTTTGCCGAAGGTCGTAGGGTGCGCATTTGTTGCAGAGTTATGATATGCTCCATTTTAATCAAAGATTCCATTGAACAGAGCCTGGGAAGTTTTGTGATAAACTCTTTCTGTCTGATAAAGAGACAAAAAAGACACATTTCTCAGAAGTCATATCTCTCTGCCCGGATCCTCATGTTTTAGTTTCTCAAAAACAACCTTATCCTTATCTTTACCTAACGTATTCAAGGACAGTCAAGGTAATTATGTTTTCATGTCTTTAATCAGAAGTTTCCTTGTGTAATGGCACCCTCACGCGGTAAAAGCATAATGGCACAATAATTCATAACCAATCAGAGACTGTCAATGATTTCCGTGCTTTGATTATGGACCAATAGGGAACATCCCAACAACCAGCCAGGAGGAGCATGTTTTGAAAAGCCTGAGCCTGAGCCTGTTCAGTTGCTTCATGAACCAACTTGGTTTTACATGTACTTTGTTTTGTACATGTTTATTACAGTAAAATCTATATTGCATTGGACTCTATTCAACTCAAGTGTTTTATTAAAGAAGATTTAAACAGTGTGTGAGAGGACCTGAAGACATCTGGCCCAGCTGAAGGTTTTTCTCCTACAGTTTTCTACAATATTTTGTATAGTGCGCCAAAATATTTTCTATCTGTATTATACCTGTTGAGGAAGGGGTATTGGTGTGGCCGCACACACACACAGTCTGCTGCTCTGAACCACGGTTATGAGACTTGGTTTGAAGTTCTTTAGCTGGACTCTCAGCTAATAACAACCTCATCTGTCCACGCCTAACTCCGCGGTGACCAACGGGAAAGTCTCTGTCGTAACATGAATGAGTTTCATTTGTCTGTGGCAGTAAACACAACACATTGGCCCACTGATAGCTGCTGTGCTACATCACAAGATCCTATAGACATTTATGGCTGACTATCGTAACGTATTGTTAGCTTGACTACAGCACCGGTACCCAGCACTCCTCCATCTAAAAGAGGAAGGCTCAACCTGTAGCAAACACTCTTCTATAAATACTGAGGCTTAAATGCAGTTTTATTCAGCAGCAGTGGTTGAATGTTTGTCTCTTTTTTTAAGCTAACGTAATAGCTAACTGAATAAATGATTGAAACTGCCGGTTGCCGTTTATTTTCTGTGCCCGTGCTTAACTTAACTGTCACAGAGTTAACTACAGTGTTTTAATGGAATGTAATGTTACCTGAAGTGTAAACAAAGAAACCTAACATTAGGCACCATAATATTTGTTAACTAAGCTAATGTTAGCTAAGCTAACGTTACCTGTGAGAATAGTGAGTGACAAAACTGACGTTTTAGGGTAACCTAGATTTCTGAGAAACGGCTAAAAGGTATGATAACTAATTTGTATCACTCATCCTATTGAACTAAACACATTCATGTAGATATATATTCAAAATTACTTACCTTTGACATCAAGGATGCAAAACAAAAATATTCCTGTGTGTCCGTTAAGCTGTTATTCAAATGTCCCACTCCTCGTGCTTCTAGCAACTTCCTGTTTGGTTTTTCTATATCCGGTGGGCGGGTTTGTGACAAGCTAGAGTAACTGAAGCTTATATGTAAATCTTGTTTTGACTCTTTTTTGATAGAAGTGAGACAACTCTGAGAACAGATCAAATATACAGAGTTGAGACTTGATTTTGATCACTGAGACAAATTTCTGATATTGTGCAGGCTTATTTATAAGACAATCAAGTTTTCTTTTGGATCTTACTGTTACCTCAACTATCCTAAATTGGGATCAGGCTGAGACAAGAGGAAGGCTATTTCTCAGGAGCTGAATTTAAGAAGTATGAGAAAATGGTCAAAATCTCATATTGATGATAGTGATAGAGCGGGTCCAATCCCAGCTACGCCCAGCCCAAGACATTAAACCCCAAATTGCTCCCGAGGACTGTTATCTCGGTGTGTCTGAATGATTAGTCTTCCAACTGTTGAGCAGTTGCCATCAGTGTATGAATGGGGTGAATGTGATATGTAGATCACAATCAGGAATACTTTATTGATCCACGAGGGGAAACTCTTTTGTTACAGCTGCTCAATCACGTCAGTGCACACAGGAAAAGAAGTTCTAAGCAAATCGAAATATAATACACTATAATACAGGTAAGATAAATTAAGAACAAAGTGGATATAAGTATACAATTAAAATAAGTGTAAAGTACAAAGTGGATTTACCGGTTGATGACAAGTATGTACGGTATAATAATACAATGTAAATATAAGTAATGAGTAATAGTGCATGTACTGTCAAGTTAAGTGTAGCTTATTAAGATTTTTATGAGACAGTGGATATTGCACAGCAGTAATAGAAGTATGAATAAATATCAAGAGATTAAACTGAAAACAGAATATATTGCACTGGAGCATTAAACAGATAATATTGCACAATTATTTCAAGAATTGCAGTGATGTTAATGGTCCAATGTCCAGTTTAATGACTTAGGGTCATATAGACTGACACTTAGAGGGAGGAGTTAAAGAGTTTGATGGCCACAGGCAGGAATGACTTCCAGTGGCGCACTGTGGTGCATTTTGGGGGGATGAGTGTTTCACTGAAGGTACTCCTTTGTTTGACCAGCACGTCATGGAGTGGGTGGGAGACACTGTCCAAGATCAAGATGGCATGTAGTTTGGCCAGCATCCTCCTCTCTGACACAACCGACAGAGAATCCAGCTCCACCCCAACAATGTCACTGGCCTTACGGATCAGTTTGTTGAGTCTGTTAGCGTCTGCTACCCTCAACCTGCTGCCCCAGCATACAACAGCATACAGGATAGCACTGGCCACCACAGACTCATAAAACATCTTCAGCATTGTCCGACAGATGTTGAAGGACCTCAGCCTCCTTAGAAAATAGAGGTGGCTCTGGCCCTTCCAGGAAACAGCTTGCGTGTTATTAGCCCAGTCCAGTTTATTGTCCATGTGTACTCCCAGGTACTTGTAATCCTCCATGTCCACACTGACCTCCTGGATGGAAACCTGGGTCACTGGTGCCTTGGCCCTTCGTAGATCCACAACCAGCTCCTTAGACTTTGTCGCATTGAGCTGCAGATGGTTTTGCTCACACCATGAGACAAAGTTTCCCACCACAGACCTGTACTCAGTCTCATCACCACCGCTGATACATCCCACCACAGCAAAGTCATCAGAAAACTTCTGAAGGTGGCAGGACTCTGTGTGGTAGCTGAAGTCTGTGTTGTAAATGGTGAAGAGGAAGGGAGAGAGGACAGTCCCCTGAAGGGCCCCAGTGTTGCTGATCAGGCTGTCCGACACACAGTGCTGCCCTTGAAGCTGCTGTGGTCTGCCAGTCAGGTAGTCCACAATCCAGGACACAAGGGGGGCATCCACCTGCATCGCTGCCAGTTGCCAGCAGGGCTGGCCGGATGGTGTTGAAAGCACCGGAGAAGTAAAAAAAACATGATCCTCACCGTGCTTGCCGGCTTGTTCAGGTAGGTGTAGATGCGGTTCAGCAGGAAGATGATGGCGTCCTCAACTACCAGCCGAGGCTGGTAGGTGAACTGAAGGGGGTCCAGGAGGGGTCTGACCATAGGCCGCAGCTGTTCCAGCACCAGTCTCTCCAGGGTCTTCATTATGTGGGAGGTCAGTGCCACCAGTCTGTAGTCCTCGGAGCCATTGGGGCGCGGCGTCTTTGGTACAGGAACGAGGCAAGATGTCTTCCACAGAACAGGGACCCTTTGAAGACTCAGGCTCAGGTTGAAGGCATGCTGAAGGACTCCACATAGCTGGGGGGGCACAGGCTTTTAGAATCCCGGGGCACTTTTTTATTTTTCAGAAGAATAGTTGAAGTGCTTTGAGTAGTCAGAAAGACTAGAAAGGCGCAATATAAGTACAGTCCATTTACCATTTAATTTCATTGATCAGTCAACCTGGAATCCACTGACCGGTCAGTTGTATGGTTAAGCTCCATTTCACAGTCATAAGGTTCAATATACATGTAATTCAGCTCTGGCTGTGCAGGCAGGGATTGAGCCTACTTGCTGCTTCGTCAGCCAGATTGCCAGCACCTGCATGCTCATCTCTCATTGAAATGAATGATTACCTGCTTGTTTAAAAAGCCCTTAAAGCTGCAATCTGCTTGATTCTGTGGTCTGCTGGGTGTAAATCTTTTTCGTCTGCTGGATGGGTGCTGCTCCGAGGGGTTAGCCCATCAGAACAGCTAACCCGCCATTTAGCCTCTGCACCAGAAAAAAAAACACCCCACAAGTTAAGTCATATCCATCTTTGACAGGATAAATGGCAGTTCCAAAGTGCAACAAGCAAAAACCACAACTTCGCTGTGACCATGGCAACCAAGTTAGAGAGAGAGCAGGGTTTGCTGTCAAAATTTGGACTGGAAAAGGACAGGCAGAGAGAACAACACTGAGCAGGAAAGTAGAAGAATAATGCAGCTGAGGACTTCTTTCATTCCATAGCCAGAGTGTGTGGGGGCTGATGAACACACTCACACACTTATAGACACACTACTGATGACCTGAATTTCACCCCCCTGAAATATTCCTCACAGCAGAATTATTCATTCTGTGACAAATCCATGTGTCTACTGATGTGACACATATCAGCGGTTTAAAAAGTTACTAAGCAACTTTTTCCTCGTCTGCAAACTCATATTTTAGTTCTATTTCAATTCACTGTGTTCTTTTACTGTACATTCCTGTCAAATCTTAAGCTTTCTCATTCCTATTTAACAAACACTCCAGCTCTGCCATCTTGGGGTTAGCACACGTTTAAGGTCAAAAGGGCACAAGGGTAAAAGTTCATCAAACCAACACGGCCACAAGTTTATAAAAACAGCCTTATCTAAGAACTCTTTTGATGTCTGGAAGTGTATTCAAAATGCAACTATATTCCTGACACACATTTTAGGAGAGCATCGCCCCGGGACCAGCACTATGAAATTGACATTAATGAGAATTGAGCTACGGGAAGATGGTGCTTCTAAACTTTCCCTGACACCGTCTTCCAGGATGCAGCTCTGGACTGACTGTGTTGGCTTATGAAAGTCAACTTTTTTAAGCACAATGCTGTTGACCTGATGAAAGTGGTCATGTGATTTGGTTAGACTGTAATTTATGTCCAAAAGATGGCGATGTTGTTCAGACTGGCTGTCAAAGAGTTTTGTTCAGAGCTGGATAGCTCAACAGTTGCAGACCAGATTGCCCTAAAATTTGGTATGAATATTCATGGCCCTCAGGGAATTTTTCCCAACAAATTTGGTGACCACACTGACTTTTTTCATCTAGCACAACTATCAGGTCAAAATTTCCCATTGACAATCAGTTTGGTCAATGAGAAAATATGTATCTCACAAATGAATGTCCTTCTGTCAAAGGTATTTTCCAGACCAAATGTAAACTTTGTACTCAAAATATCACATAATCTTAGAGACAAAATTACGATGAAATTTGCACATTTATGCTCACAAGGGGATGGATTCTTTTCATTTTAATGATCCCATGAGCTTTTCTCCCCACTTTAAAGGAACTAAGAATGGGAAAATGGTCAGTATTGTCAGCCGATTCCGGTAAATTAATTCCATATTATGGGGTGTAGTGAACATTGTAGCCACTGGGGGGCAGCTAACAGCACTTTAAACCCTAAATATACTCCAAAATGAACATGGACAGTTGGACAGACAGCGGACAACAGACTGGCTCACAGTTCTCGATATTATACACTGGGTGTTTATGTACGTAAATGCGTTTATAGGCTTGTACAGTCCCGACATTCGCACAAAAGTCCACGAGGATCCTTTCAGACATTAGCAGACGAAATTGACCTCACGTCAACTTTTGCATAGGGTTGGTGTGAGGTAAATTAGTGGTTACATGGATGCACAAGGCATAATTTGTGCTTTAGAGCTGAGAGTCCAACTTCCAAACTACATACTAATTCTAAGCAGGTTTTGAGTTTCTCACTGTTATGTCACTGGAAAAGCGACAAAATTAAGTATACTATATAATACTTTTAGCACTTGGAACTCTGTTTAGAAAAGCACTAAATAAATAGTTATTTTTACTCAAAAACCAATATGCATACTAAAACATGCCTTATTTTTGAGTGTGCTGTCAATGCACACTATTGTCCCACAATGCAAGACACAAAGGAAATCAAGAAGCTGTTCACAGCAACAACATTAAAACAAATTGGAAATAGTGGTGAGAAAGCTCCAGAAAGATCTTGGAAGATCTTGCAAGCACATATTGCCTGTTTTCCTTTAAGTATAAAATGTACATTGATGACTATTATATAGTACATACTGTGTATATGTATACAATAGGGGTGTTATGGTGCTGTACTGAACCATTCAGTACAGGATGTTTTGGTTTGGTCTGTGTTCAGTTCAGAAAAATAAATACTGTCAAATTATGTCTATATCTTAAAAGATGTGGCAGTGGGACAGTTGTTGGCTGAACATGCCTCTGATTTTATTTAGATATATTGAAAGTGTTATGATTTTAGCAACACTGGATAAACAATGGAACAGATGAATTTGGGTGACGTTACGTCATACTACCGCATTTGCAAACACATCACCCAATGCCAAAACAGGTATGTACCAAACTGGTGGATTTTTGGTGTAGTGGTACTCTGCTACTATAAAACCAGGGTCTAAAATGAACTTTTTGGTCTATCTGCCAATAGCTGGTAAACTGAAAAAATTACAACAACTTAAATTTCATCGTTGTCAGATACAACATCTCTCTGAGACCAGTGCTCCATGAAATTAGGTCTTCTGAGGCAGTCAGAGTGCCACAGGTCGACTGCAGGACTAAGGTCTGAGGATGTGAGCTGTAGCAGAAGGTCAGGCAATGTGTTCACACCTAGCCTTAACCTCCAGTCTGTTTTCACCATCTTGATTACATTGAAGCCCCTCTTACATTCTGCTGTTGCAGCTGGTATTGTCTGAATCAAGTCCATTATATCCAGACAGGTGCTGCTATGCATATGGTCAACACCTGCCCATGTAAGGGTTTCCAGGGATTTGTTGTCACTGCTATTGATACTGTTAATCGAGCCGGATAGCTAGCTAGATGAAGTAAGTGTAACCATAGCAACGGTGGACAGCGAGGGTCAATCAAAGAATTGTGATACAATTGCTGACGGTCATGTTGCATGTCGCCATCAGTCGATGCAAAAACAAATGTGGTCAATTAGCTTATATGTCGTAGTGATGAGAGTTTGTAGTGAAGTAGTATTTCAGCAACCTGCCAATGGCAGCTGACCTCATTTATTTTATTCACCAATGTAGATTTTTACTTGCATTTGGTGGGTGGCAAGTGCTAATTTTGGACCCTGTTTATAACTACTACTACTATAGTACTGTAATAAATTGTATGGAATTGGCGCACAATTTTATTAAGACATAATACTTCTATTCCTGTGTGCACTGACGTGATAGTGAGCTGCTGTAACAAAAGAGTTTCCCCTCGGGGATCAATAAAGTATTTCTGATTCTGATACTTCCTCAATGATGACAAGTTTGGGGGCATTCAATCCCACAGAGGCTGGTCATAATTGAGAATGTACATGCACATAGACACTTTGGATAAAACTGACCACCAAATATAAGTGAACCTGCCCGGTGTGTTTTCTGAAGGTGATCTCAGCACTTTTTCCTTAGTCTCTGTGGCTATCACATTAGTATGCATAGCCATAGAATCATTTCTAAGGCATAACTTGATGAAGCTCTACCTACTGCGACACCATGCAGGTAATATTCCCTGTCAGTTTTACATCACTGAAAGCAACTCACACCCACCCACACTGGACTATCTTTGGTTTCAATTTCTGCACTAATCTCTCTCAGCATTATGCAAGCCCTGCTGCTTGTTCACTTACCCAAGACTATCCCAGGGAGCTTTGCTTCAACGAGATAATCATACTGACGATCAGATTGACATTTCAGACACTCTCCACTCCTTCCATCAATAGGGAATGCTACTTCTATCACTAGATCCATATTAGACTTGGCAGATTATCATTTAGAGCAATTCACACTTCATTGTGAAGTACTCACAGACAATTTTTGCATTCAAGGTTGCGGCCTTTCTCTGAGTAAGATTAACACATATAATTTGAATTCAATTAATTTCTCCTCTTTTAATCCCACTGAGGGCCAGAGATATAAAGATCCTCCATTACTCTCCCTTATTGTCAGTTCCTTGGTGGCGATGGCTTAGGAAGCAAATCCAATTATTTGACTTAATATTCACTTTAGTGTGCCAGGGATCCTGTCTGGGTGTCCTTGCTTGTGGTCATTCTGAGAAAAGCTGGTGGAAAGAATCCATTCTTTTGTTTTTGTCACCGGGCTGTACTTGAAAGAGAAGTGGCAGCAGGAGGAGAAGTCTCTGCTCTGTGATCAAGTACCTGACAATGTAACAGTTTGATTCAGGTTTTTTTCATTGGTGGAGTATACCAACAGAAATTTCGAGGCAATCTTTTTAGATTTCCTTAATTTGGCAACTGCAAACCAAACACAGCAGGAAGTGAATAAAGCATCCAGAGTGGATAAACACAAGCAGGACTTTGTTTACATTTTGTTATGAAATTCATAAAGTCTGGATGCAATCAATTTCTAATGCGCATAAGGATGACTATATCAAATAAATTTAACAATGGTGCACAAACACGGTACACTATAACAAATAGAATTGGCTGTCGTGTTTTCCAGGTCGGGTGTGAAAGACTAAGAACAAGGTTTTCAAATGAGTTATAATTTAGTTTAGGTTTAGGGTTAATTAATAGGCTTGAGTCGAAGATGGCTGCAACGCCACCTCCTTGGCTGGCGCCTCGAGGAATATAAGTATTAATATGACTGGGCGGAGTGGATTCATTTAGGCTAACATGTTCTTCATGACCCAGCCAGGTTTCAATAAGACAAAATAAGTCAATATGATCCTTTGATATTGAATCGTTCACTAGTACAGCTTTAGATGACAGAGATCTGATGTTTAAGAGTCCACATTTAATTCTCCTATTTTGCTGTGCTATTTCAGCCTTTTTGTTTAGGTTTTTATGTATAACTCCTCTTCTGTTAACTTTTGGTTTTATTAATTTAAGTGGTCGGGGGGGCAGACACCGTCACTAAGGAGTTTTGGGTAGGTAACTGCTCTGGAAGCGCAAAGAAGCGTGTAGGACTGCAACTCTGCCTCCTGGTCTCAACTCTGAGTTGTCATGGTTTAGGTCCACTAATAAAATCAGTCAGAGTTCTAGATATGAGTGCTGTTCCATCCAAAGTGGGATGAATGCTGTCTCTCATAATCAGACCAGGTCTTCCCCAAAAAGTCTACAAAGCCCACATCGTTTGCTGGACACCACCTCGACAACCAGCGGCGTAATGAAGACATGCAGCTAAACATGTCATCAATGGTCAGGTTTGGCAGGGGCCCAGAGAAAACTACGGAGTCCGACACTGTCTTTGCGTATGTACACACCGACTCAGCATTAACTTTAGTGACCTCCGATTGGCGTAATCGGAAGTCGTTACTGCTGACGTGATTAACAATCTTACTGTATTTACGTTTATCCTTAGCCAGCAGTTTTAAATAGGATTCAACTTTGCCCGCTCTGGCCCCAGGAATGCATTTGACTATGGTTGCTAGTGTCACTAACTTCACGTTTCTCAAAATAGAGCTGCCAATAATCAGAGTTGGGTTTTCAGTGGATGTGTCGCTTAGTGGCGAGAACTTGTTAGAAATGTGATCAGGTTGGTGGTGAACCATGGGCTTCTGCTTAGGGCTATGCTTCCTTCGGACAGTCACCCAGCCTCCCTTGTTTCTCGGCTGCTTGGGAGCTGACGGGACGGCTAACAGGAGCTACCTCTGGTCGGTGCGCACCGGCTACTGGGGGCTGGCTAACAACAGCAGCTAATGATTGAGTTCAGAACCGCATTTCCAATTCACTAAGCTTCGCCTCCAATGCTACAAATAAACTACATTTATTACATGTACCATTATCACTAAAGGAGGCAGAGGAATGGCTAAAAAAGAGCAGGAGAGTGAGAGGGAGAGAGCCATTACAATAGAATGATGCCATTGCTAGCTGCTAAGCTAAAGAACAGTAGCTAGCAAAAATGAATGTAATGTAAACTGGGGGATTAGCGAGAAAGTTATTAAAAAAAGGAGAGAGCTATGAGTGCTTGAGCAGAACTAGTGTACATTTAAATGTATAGCAGATTGTTAGTCACAATAATGAAGAATCGAACAAAATTAACTGTGATGTGCTAGAGCAGCGGAAAATGAGACAATACGCTTACCGCAGCACGTCACGTCCTATATATGTTTTAAGACTATCCTGCCAGACTAAACTAAATCATTCCAGGTTGTTGGAACACCATTTCCTTTCAAGTTTTTGTGATGTTTGCTTTAATTTGTGGGTTTGGGGGTTATACCATGGAGCTAACCTGGAGTTAATATATGTTTTGTTTTTTCTTACAAAATATATTAACTGGACAGCTGAACATGCAAGGTGTCTATCATATCCATGGTGACAGATGTTTCCTGAGTGTAGCCACAGTTTACTTGGTTTATCATTGCCCTCCCCCTTAACGTGGCGTGCCCTCCACAGTTCCATATCGACTTCATATGGAGTGACACTGTAGTGAAGGGCTAGTGAGTAGAAATTGGTTTGGGAAAGGGCCTATAAGTGATACTGCATCTTAGGACACTACTGCATCGGCTCAGGTGTTGGCCAGGATGGACACCACTTGGTTAAAATCTGTTGAGAAGCACTGTACCTGTAGCCAGTAGTTGACCCGTCGCAATCTCTGGTACTGCTCCACAGTGTGGTGACATGTCAGTTCAGGATTGTTATCAAGCCACACAGCCACCCACGCCCCCAAATAATGCTTTTGACAGCATATTGACTGATACAGCTACTCACTTCCATTTGCTGATATCAGCCACATGAGTGGCTGTTTGGCTGCTGAAGTTGGAGCAATCAGATTGTGGCGACACAGCCATTTCCTGAAGCTGATTTGTTGGAGCATGAATCTGTTTGCTGTGCATGGTGTCAGGAGATTACAGACACTCCAAGACTGACGTGGGCAGCCAGCCTTTTAATAGCTCACAAGGCCATTATTATATTTACACAGATAAGATGCTCAGATTTGCACATGCAATCATTCATATAAATACACAAATAGATATGCATGCAATCACACACACATTACAAATGGTGAGTGTATAGAGCGAGCAATTTTAATTATTTTAAAGGAGTGCAAAAACAGAACTTCCAACACCTACATAATTTCAAATGAAATTCACAACATATGCAATAATGCCTTTTACATTTTAAAACATTTTGGTACTATTTTCTAATACATCACCCATTATAAATGGTTTTAAATTGGTGGTTTTATAATGGCTTAAAAAATCATTTACTAATGATTAATAGATCTATTAAGTCATTTAAAACAACACATTTTGGGTTGCCAGGTTGTGGAAAATCTATATGATCAGTCAATAATAGTCAATAGTAATGGGTAATGGTCAAGCCATCAAGTCTGCAGTTATAAATGTTAATAAGTCATTAATAAACGGCTCACAGGTCACTTTCTAATAAGCCAACAGCAGATCAGTAAGTCATTTGTTTGTTGATTGTTTATTTAGCAGGGACAATGCACGATATATGTTTTGTACCAAATATAGCTAAAAGCTAAGTGTCATTTGTAGTCCCTGGGTGGAGGCCACTAGTGATGCCCAGGTTACAGAGAGATTTGCATTATACATATTAATAAGTAGCTAATAAAGGGTTTTTTATTACAGCCCTTCAAGCCTGCTGTTGTTGATGTTAATAAGTTGTCAATAAATAGCTTCTGGTCTGTGTGCCCTCTAGCACTTTTCCAGAAGGTCAGAGGTCAAACAGGAGAATGGCATAAACGTCTATCACCACCTGGCAACCCACACATTATATTCATTAATTGCTTATAACTGATCTATAGAGTATTAGTAAATAGTTTTTTAATAATTATTAAGCTATTAATTACAACGTATAAACCCTTTAAAAATAGTGCCTTACTAGAGAGTGATCTATTATTTTGGTAAGATTAAGATTACAATTGTTACACTAGTTACACATAGGTTTTTGGCATTAGATTTTACATTGTATGTTTATAATCAAAAGGGTAGTGTAATAAGTTATAAGATATCTTATTTAACTCAATACAATAAATACAGTTTGACTGTTTTCACAGTTTTATTGCAACTGGTTGAAAATAGTCATGTTTTTATAACTATAATGTAATTGTAACTGTAATCATAAAGGTCTACATGCTAGCAGCTCTGTGAGGCTATTCTTAGGTACAGTGTGGTTCTTTGAACTAAATGCTAACATCATCATGCTAAAATGCTTACAATGACAATGCTAACATGCTGATATTTAGCAGGTAATATTGTTTACCATGTTAGCCATCTTAGTTTACAGCTGTAAACAGCTGTTGCTGAGGGAAATGTCATTAGTTTTACAGGTATGTGGTTGCAAACCAAAGTATTTTTTATGAACTCAGATTGGACTCGGACAGGGAATGATTAAAGAAAGTCTTTATTGTAAACAGGGATTAGATGAAGGAGAGATGGCTGGGGTTGGAGATCTCAAGGCATACAGTAGGTGAATGGGGAAGCGTGGCTGGCTGTCTGGCAGAAGGCAAACGGGAGGCAGGGAAACAGGCGGTGATCCTGAGGTACAAGAAACAAAGGTTAGTCACAAGGAAAACACTAGCAAAAATCTCAAAGAGCTAAAGTTTCAGAACAATGTTTGGCAAAGGCGTAGCTACCACTGGGGTTGAAACAACAATCTGGCGACGAGTGGTTGAAGAGCCTGGGTAGATATATTGCAGGTAAGGACAGTTCTGGCAGCAGAGCGGCATATTTTACAAATGAAGAGCAAACTATAATATTAGACAAATATGAAGAATGTATGAATAAACAGGCAGGCATAGGGATTAAAAGAGTATTAAAACTTAAAAGCAATGGATGATTAAAAACCATAAATAAAACACCAAGGATAAAATGTATAGACAATTGGTGAGTTAAAACTTAATTAATATGTTGCTTCGATGTAGTTATGGAGTGTTTGATCAGATTAGCCTTATTCTTTCAGCTGCAACCTGAGCGGTGTAAAACTGACTTGGAGTAAATAAAACCTAATTCAAAGCGGTAAGTATACTTACAACAAGTACAAGGCTTAAGTTCTTCAATCAGTTTCTGTTGTAGCATGATATCAGGATACAAAAGCACAAGAGTTTTGTCAGTCTCTGAACACTCTTGCCCTGCTAAGAGACACTCTCATGATCTACGCACCATGGAAGTGTCATCAGCAAACTTCAAAACAGAGTTATTTTGTCGGGGATTGCAGGCGTGGGTGTACAGCATGAACAGGAGGGGGCTGAGCACACAGCCCTGGGGGATCCGGCATTGAGTGCTAGAGTGGATGGTGTGACCGCCAATCCGAATTGCTGTCTTTGGGGTCTGTTTGTGAAGAAGTCCAATATCCAGTTGCAGAGTGTAGTACTCAAGTCCACAGTGTTAAGTTTGCCAATCAGTTTCATGAGGGTGATTGTGTTGAATGCTGAGCTGGAATCAATAAACAGCATTCTGGTGAAGGTGTGAGAACTGAATGGAGGGCAGTGGAAATTACATCCTCTGTGGATCTGTTGGTTCTGAAAGCAAACTGATGAGGGTCCAAGCTTGCTGGGATGTTGTCTTTGATGTGCTGGAGAGCCATTTCTCCCACATGCGTGTCACAAGGCGGTAGTCGTTTAGACTAGACACATCAGACTTTTTAGGTACAGGGACAATGGTGGCTGTATTGAAACAGGTAGGAACACTCTCCAAATACGCAAATTTATCAACAACAGCTGGCCACTGTAATTTTTAGCAATAGTTACTCAAAGAAGAGGAAATAGCGCATTTATTTGGGGCTATTTATAGCTGTACATTAACACATTTGGTGTGCTAGCAAACTATGTAGGACGAAGACCTACCCATTCTTAAAGCTAGGGGAGGTAACATTGGAGAAACTAATAAGAGACAGCTAGATTTTGAAAGTATCCAACCGAAAAAATTCCACCCCCTCCCTTCAGGCCTCCCTCCAAAGCCACTCCCCCAAAACATATTTTCATGCACAGTGAGTGCATTGGCAGAGTGTGTGCTGGTAGGTAGGTAGTCAGGCAGGTAGACCAGCTTATTACAGGCCTTTCTACCTTTATTTCAGAGCATTTGATTTATTGATTGCTGTCAGGATGTAAGGAGAATTTCAACAAATATAACAAAAATGCTTCTGAAATACATTACCTACCCTAGCTTTAATACTGTCTACAAAGTTATGATAGGTTTCTTCAATTGGCTTTCTCATTTCTGTAACCTGCGGAAATAGCCATCAATGAGCATAACAACAGGGCCCCGTTCTTCGTACATGGATAACCCGAGTTATCCAGATTAGAATGTTGATGATTTGATAAGAGTCTGGATTTTTTATAGATGGTTTAAAATTCATCTGGAACTGTTGCAACAAGTTCTTAAGCACAAACCTGCAAAAGTGCAGCTTACTGATAGTTAGCTGGATCATGACAAAGATGTGTAATAGAAACAATGATTTTAGATGAGAACATGCAGGTTATTGATAAATCATTATGATCTGTTGATGTAATTATCATTACATTTTCATAATGAAGAGTTACCTATACTTATACATGATAAGATATACAACAAAATACAACTTTGTACATTAAAAGAACCAATGCAAATGTAGAAGATATTTTGTTTGCATGCAAGTCTAACCTGAGTGAAACTCACTAGTGGGTACTAGTTCAGAAATGAATGATATTACAATAATAGAGCTCAATGAATAACACTAAATCAAATCGATACATGTGTACATTGACAATATTAAGCAATCCTGTGCTTAGCTGTGCTATGCTATGCTCTATGGCATGCTAGGCCCAGTTCAACGTCATCAGTCTTTGAAGGAGAAGGGTTGTTTGGCGTGCTGCTTTGTTAGCTGGCGATTCCTTAGCTGATGAGGCAGGTCCCTACATAAAATTGTTTAATAGCAATGTCAACTGTGGAAACATTGTGAAACACAATGTAGAGCAAAATAACAGCAATAACTAGAAGAGCACTTGGAGAGCACAGGCCTCTGCCAAGGCCAATAGTCCTGTCTTCTATGATATGCAAATCTGCAAGCACAACCATAAGAGAAACTCTGTATGTCTGGATATTTTTCCAAAATATTAGAATCGCAGTATATCAAACTTAGTGGTGGTCCGTGTATTTTACACCTAAGCCTTCAGTGCTATCCTCCTGCAATTAAACCACATTTGAATAACCTCATTAAAACACTAGGGCTACAGGCTATTGTCATTCAACGTAATCACCCCATATCCGCAGTGACAGTATTGAGTGGAATAAAGTGATTTAACAAAGGCTCAACACCTCAATACACATGAAAGTTACAATACACTAATTACAGAGACATGAATACATGGTGATTGAAACCATTAAGGATGTATGCTATTACGCAGCGAGGAGGTCAGCAGGGCTTTTTCCTTCAAAATCATTCATGGCATACATTAAAGTCAGTTCTGTTTTAAGCCGGGGCAGGTCGAAGTGAGTTCCATGGCTCTGCGTTAAGCTGGAGAAGGCCACATCTGGGAATTTTTTCTCGGTATGTCTGAAACTGCTGAGGATGGAGGAGGGAGAGAAACATGAATTCTCGTAGTCTTTAAACTGGTTCCATATCTGGGCAAGGATGTTGTCCAAAATGTCACTGTAGATGTTCTAGTACCTCGTGCGAATGCCCCCCTGCACTTGGCCTCTCTGTCTGCTTGCCGCACCTATTTTATAGTAGACTCATAAATCTTACCAAGTCCTCTCTCTCTCTCAGTGGTGTCACAAGACTTGTCAACTTTTGCCAGACAGAATCGTACACTGAGTGTTTTGTTCTGCAGTATTCCAAAAAACACATCTGAATACTCAAAAATCACATGAAAAGTGGAAAGCAAAATCAACACTCAAAATCATCCACATACGCATTGCATCCATCAGCACAGCACACTGTTTCCTTGCACAATGTCTGTGTCTTTTCTGGGGTATGCTGTTGTGTAGGGGCAAGTGTAAGGCAAGGCAAGGTAAGTTTATTTGTAAAGCACATTTCAACAACAAGGCAATTCAAAGTGCTTTACATAAAACATTAACGCAACATAGGGCAGAATAAAAACATTTACACACAATTAAAGAGGTAAATAGAAAATAAAAACCAGATAAAACAGGCAAGTAAAAGTTCAGCAAGTCCAGTGCAGTATAAAAAATTAATCATTATTTAATAAAAAAGCAGTGGCAAACAGAAGAGTCTTCAGCCCTGATTTAAAAGAAGTGAGAGTTTCTGGGAGTTTGTTCCAGATATATGGTGCATAAAAACTGAACACTGCTTCTCCATGTTTAGTTTTGACACTGGGGACAGAAAGCAGGATGGTTCATGGATGGTTCATAACGTAGCAGAAGATCAGAAATGTACTTTGGCCCTAAACCACTCAGTGCTTTATAAGCCAACTGTTTCATTGGGTGTCAAGCAGGGTAACAGGAAACAAGGGATTGGACCCAAATGCAGACAATGGAGGCAGACTGGTGAAATTCAATGATTTAATTAATAAATAGAAGGCTTACACAGATAGTAAGGCAGGCAGTGGTCAAAATCAGGAAGGAAGTCCAAGGGGAGTAAGCAATAATCCAAAATCCAGAAGCAAGATCCAAGAGAAACAGAATAAATACAACACACCAGGAAACCAAAGGCTGGGTCCCTTGACAAGAAGACAATGACAAACTGACAAAGTGAAAAGGGAACCACAGAAACTAAATACACTAGATAATGAGACACAGGTGAAACTAATCAGGGCGGGCAAACAATTCACAAATGGTGGGAAAAGTAAACAAAGACAGGAAGTAAAACTACAAGACACATGAGGGAAGGAGAATGTTTCAAAATAAAACAGGAAATAACTATAAACCATGACACCAACAGCAGTATTTTAAAATCAACCCTTTGACAGACAGGAAGCCAGTGTAAACACCTCAGAACTGAAGTGATGTGATCCACTTTCTTGGTCTTAGTGAAGACTCGAGCAGCAGCGTTCTGTTTCTGCGTTTGTTTATCTCTGTCTGAGATGTCTGACATTTGGTTCCTGCTTCTAACAAGGCTTGTGAGCCAATAGTTTAACAACGTTGGTATCACGTGGTATAGTTGCCAGTTAGTGTGGAAAAAACGGACTCTGACGTTAGCATATATTAGCTATCTTAGCTTAATCGTGTGAACAACAATAGCCCAAAAATTACAGTTCTGCATATTTAAACAAAATAAACAATAACTACCAACAGTCATACTTAAAACCTTAAGTAATGTGTTGTCACGTGTGTCTGTTAGCATTAGTGACGGTTGCGTCCAGTTGCCTAACGTTATAGTTCCCTCAAAGTTATAATGAAGATGTGTATCAGAGGGGATTTAAAAGTGGGTCAGGGTCCGACATAACTGATGGCCAAGCACCAGTACAAGTTTATGCAAGGCAACTTAATTGACCAGTCACTGGTCCGCTTATGAAAAGAGTCGCTCTTCTTTAAGAACAGAGTGGCAGTGGGATCCCAATATATTATCAATGTGTCATGTCAAAGGTAAATTAAAGTACAGAACTACAGTTAATCTGCTCAATTTAGTGTTTAGACCCAATCAAGACTGTTATTGAGGGTGTCATCTCATATAGCATTCTAAGGTTAGCCCTATTATGAGACACTTTGCTGAGGGTACTTATGGCTAGCAAGCCATGTAGCCAGCTGCGTTGAGCTCAACAGCTACAGTACTCATGTTAATATAAAAATCTGAAAACACTGACATGATCATACAGTCGTCCTTTCTCCCTGTAGCCATTGTTGCTGTGTGGCGCTCAGCTGTTTTTTATAATCCGTTTAGAGATTTGTTCGAATAATGTTAGGTCAACACTACGTGCTAGCTAACGTCAACTTTTACTGTAGCTGTCTGTCTAATGTTGAGTGCTGTGGATTTTAATCGCATCCCTAGCACGTTAGCTTGTGTGGACGCTACTGAGAGTTGCAGAGTTGGCTGATGTGCTGCGGTAAGCGTATTGTCTCATTTCCAGTCACCGGTGTTTGTGTTTTACTGACTTTCTAAATAACAATAGTTTATTTGACGATTTTCAGTCAGGGTTTAGAGTGCATCATAGCACAGAGACACTGGTGAAATTGCATCAGACAATGGACTTTTCTCTGCACTTGTCTTGTTAGAGCTTAGTGCTGCGTTTCACACCATTGATCATCACATCATATTACAGAGACTGGAACATGTAATTGGCATTAAAGGAGCCGCACTAAGCTAGTTTAAATCCTATCTATCAGATCGATCTCAGTTTGTACATGTTAATGGTGAGTCCTCAGTGCACACCCAAGTTAGTCACGGAGTTCCACAAGGTTCTGTGCTTGGACCGATTCCATTCACCTTATATATGCTTCCTCTAGGCAATATTATTAGGAAACACTCCATAAACTTTCATTGTTATGCGGATGATACCCAAATATATCTATCGATCAAGCCAGATGAAACTAACCAATTAGCTAAACTTCAAGTGTGCCTTAAGGACATAAAGACCTGCATGACCAGCAATTTTCTAATGTTAAACTCAGACAACTCACACATGAAACAAACTTCAAGGATTGCCTTCTTTCACCTACGCAACGTTGCAAAAATCAGGCACATCCTGTCTCAAAATGATGCCGAAAAACTAGTGCATGCATTTATTACTTCTAGTTTGGACTATTGCAATTCCTTATTATCAGGCTGCCCAAATGCAACCGCAAGGGGCACAAGCCAGTGTCTTCTTGTGCCAGTCCCAAGTCTGGATAAATGCAGAGGGTTGTGTCAGGAAGGGCCTCCGACGTAAAACACATGCCAAATTAAAAATGCAAATCGTGACAATGACTTCCATACTGGATCGGTCGGGGCTCGGGTTAACATCGACCGCCACCGGTGCTTTTGACCTACAGGGTACTGGTGGAAATTGGACTAGACGAAGATGAAGAAGGAGAGGAGGAAGGTGTGTTTGTAGGCAGAGAGAGAAGAGGAAAGCTAAGAATGTAGTACTGACAGTAGGGACTTTGAATGTTGGGACTATGACTGGGAAGGCTAGAGAGTTGATTGACATGATGCAGAGAAGGAAGGTGGACATACTGTGAGTCCAGGAGACCAGGTGGAAAGGTAGCAAGGCTAGAAGCTTAGGAGCAGGGTTCAAGTTGTTCTACCATGGGTCAGATAGGAAGAGAAACGGAGTAGGAATTATCCTGAAAGAGGAGTTTGTGAGGAATGTTCTAGAGGTGAAAAGAGTATCAGACAGGTTGATGAGTCTGAAGCTGGAAATTAAAGGGTTGATGTTCAATGTTGTGAGTGGTTATGCCCCACAGGTAGGATGTGAGTTAGAAGAGAAGGAGAAATTCTGGAGTGAGTTAGATGAAGTGATGCAGAGCATCCCCAGAGGTGAGAGAGTGGTGATTGGTGCAGATTTCAATGGGCATGTAGGTGAAGGGAACAGAGGTGATGAGAATGTGATGGGCAGGTTTGGTCTTCAGGACAGGAACGCAGAAGGACAGATGGTGGTAGACTTTGCAAAGAGGATGGAAATGGCTGTAGTGAACACTTTCTTCCAGAAGAGGCAGGAACATAGGGTGACATATAAGAGCGGAAGTAGAAGCACTCAGGTGGACTACATCTTGTGTAGATGTTGTAATCTGAAAGAGACCAGTGACTGTAAAGTAGTGGTAGGGGAGAGTGTAGCCAGACAACACAGGATGGTAGTGTGTAAAATGACTCTGGTGGTGAGGAAGATGAAGAGGACAAAGGCAGAGCAGAGGACTAAGTGGTGGAAGTTGAAAAAAGGAAGAATGTCGTGTCGTTTTCAGGAAGGAGCTGAGACAGACTCTGGGTGGTCAGAAAGTGCTCCCAGATGACTGGACCTCTACAGCTAATGTGATCAGGGAGACAGGTAGGAGGGTACTTGGTGTGTCATCTGGAAAGAGGAAAGTGGACAAAGAGACTTGGTGGTGGAACGAGGAAGTTCAGGAGTGTATACAGAGAAAGAGGTTAGCTAAGAAGAAGTGGGACACTGAGAGGACTGAAGAGAGTAGACAGGAGTACAGGGAGATGCAGCATAAGGTGAAGGTAGAGGTGGCAAAGGCCAAACAAAGAGCATATGAGGACTTGTATGCTAGGTTGGACACTAAAGAGGGAGAGGTGGATTTGTACAGGTTGGCCAGACAAAGAGATAGAGATGGGAAGGATGTGCAGCAGGCTAGGGTGATTAAAGATAAGGATGGAAATGTATTGACAGGTGCCAGGAGTGTGATGGGAAGATGGAAGGAGTACTTTGAAGAGTTGATGAATGAGGAAAATGAAAGGGAACGAAGAGTAGAAGAAGTGACTGGTGTGGAGCAGGAAGTAGCAAAGATTAGCAAGAGTGAAGTGAGGAGGACGTTGAAGAGGATGAAGAGTGGAAAGGCAGTTGGTCCTGATGACATACCTGTGGAGGTATGGAAGTGTCTAGGAGAGGTGGCAGTAGAGTTTCTGACTAGTTTGTTTAACAAGATCTTGGAGAGTGAGAGGATGCCCGAGGAATGGAGGAGAAGTGTACTGGTGCCAATTTTTAAGAACAAGGGAGATGTGCAGAGCTGTGGCAACTACAGAGGAATAAAGCTGATGAGCCATACAATAAAGTTGTGGGAAACAGTAGTGGAAGCTAGGCTAAGGGCAGAGGTGAGCATTTGTGAGCAGCAATATGATTTCATGCCTAGAAAGAGTACAACAGATGCAGTATTTGCTTTGAGGATGCTGATGGAGAAGTACAGAAAGGTCATAGTGAGTTGCATTGTGTCTTCGTAGATTTAGAGAAAGCATATGACAGGGTGCCGAGAGAGTAGCTGTGGTATTGTATGAGGAATTCTGGAGTGGCAGAGAAGTATGTTAGAGTGGTGCAGGACATGTATGAGTGCTGTAAGACCGTGGTGAAGTGTGCTGTAGGTGTGACAGAGGAGTTCAAGGTGGAGGTGGGTCTGTATCAAGGATCAACTCTGAGCCCCTTCTTGTTTGCTCTGGTGATGGACAGGCTGACAGATGAGGTTAGACAGGAATCTCCATGGACTATGATGTTTGCGAATGACATTGTGATTTGTAGACAGAATACATGTGTGTCAATGAGAGGGACCCAGGTGGAACGGTGAGGTTACAGGGAGCAGAGGTGAAGAAGGTGCAGGACATTAAGCACTTAGGGTCAATGGTTCAGAGCAATGGAGACTGTGGAAAAGAGGTGAAGAGGCGAGTGCAAGCAGGTTGGAACGGGTGGAGAAAAGTGTCAGGTGTGTTGTGTGATAAAAGAGTATCAGCAAGAATGAAAGGAAAGGTGTTCAAGACGGTGGTGAGACCAGCGATGTTGTACAGCTTAGAGACAGCGGCAATGAAGAAAAGACAAGAGGCAGAGCTGGAGGTAGCAGAGCTTAAGATGTTGAGGTTCTCTTTGGGAGTGACGGGGATGCACAGGATCATGAATGAGTACATCAGAGGGACAGCTCATGTTAGATGTTTCGGAGATAAAGTCTGAGAGGCCAGATTGAGGTGGTTTGGACATGTTCAGGGATGCAGGGTTTCTTGTGATTCCAAGTCTCCAAAAGTAGAATGGGAGCCAGAGCCATCAGTTATCAAGCTCCTCTCCTGTGGAATCAGGTCCCAGTTTGGGTTTGACACCATCTCCACATTTAAGAGCAGGCTTAAGACTTTCCTCTTTGATAAAGCTTATAGTTAGGGCTGGCTCAGGTGAGCCCTGAACCATCCCTTAGTTATGCTGCTATAGGCCTAGACTGCTGGGAGTCTTCACACGATGCACCTCTTTCCTCTCTCCTTCTCTCGCTCTCCATCTGTATGCATTTTTATCCCATTACTGCTAATGTTACTAACTCGACATCTTCTCTCTCCTGTTGTTCCGTGCCTTCTCGTTTCTCTCCTCTCTCCCTCTGTCACTTTCAGCAGGTTTTTCTGCATCCGGAGCTGCAGAGACTGGATCTGTGGTTGTGGGCCAGTTGTGCCCCTGTGCTCCTGCTCGACAACTGCTACTACAGTTGTTGTTATTGGCTCTGTTACAAATTCTGACATTATTTTTCCTATAGTTGTCATTCCTATTATTATTATTTCATTAATATTAACATTACAATTACATTTCTACTATTTAAAAAAATTCTAGGTGGTATTTGCATTGTTTGTATTTACATTAGGTAAATATTTACCTAATGTCTTATAGTGTAAGGATGATTGAAATGTCATTTTACGGTGTTTTAAGTATTGCAATATAAGTTCCCCAATAAATATTAAATGATGGGGGGAAAAGGGTTACCTAAAGCTAGCCATATCCTAAGATTACCATAGATAACGTTACATGAAACACCACCGCACAAAGTAACCTAAATCTATAGCTAATGTATAGTTACATATTGCAAAATGAATTCATTACTCTATCGTGAAAGATTCATCACTATGACAATCAACAACATCGTCCCCATATCACTATGACTGAGTCTGAGTCTCACTCCACTCGACAATGAAATATGCAGGTTGCGCAACAAACTGGCAACCACTGGAATGGAATGAAAGGGGGTAGGGGGAGTGCGTCATCTAGTGGATGTTATCAATAGCACCTTTAATCCTTGATATATTCTTAAAGTGGTAGTAGGCTGACTTTGTAATTGTCTTAATGTGACTGTTGAAATTCAGGTCTGAGACCATGACTTCACCAAGGTTTCTGGCTTGGTTTGTGGTTTTTAACATTACTGACTAAAGATGAACTTTAATTGTTCTTCCTTGGCTCCAAAAATATTTCAGTTCAGTTTGTTTAATTGAAGACAATTCTGGCACACCAATCATTAATTTGTTCAATGCACTTACTCAGCTCTTGTATGGGATTATAGTCCCCTGGTGATATGGTTATGTAAATTTGTTTATTGTCTGCTTAATTCTGGTCATTTATTTTGTTTTTTTTTTCATAATCTGAGCCAGTGGGTATTGTAGATGTTAAACAGAAGAGGCCCCAGAATGTAGCCTTGGGGAACTCCACACATAATTTTTGTCTGCTCAGATGTGTAATTTACTTATAGACACAAAGTAGTCTCTGTCCTTTAAGTATGATTCAAACCAGTTTAATACTGTGCCAGAAAGTCCCACCCAGTTTTCCAGTCGGTCTGTGTCGAATGCAGCACTGAGTTCCAATAATACCAAAACTGAAATTCTGCCATCGTCTATGTTTAAGTGGATGTCATTTAAGACTTTAACAAGAGCAGTCTCAGTGCTGCGGTGTGCTCGAAAACCTGACTTAAAGACATCAAAACAATTGTTTAATGCCAAGAAGTTGTTCAGCTGTTGAGAAACAGCTTTTTCAATGATTTAACTTAAAAACGGCAGGTTTTATATGGGCCTATAATTGTTCATTAGTAACGTGTCTAGATTGTTCTTTTTTAAGAGTGGATTGATGACTGCAGTTTTCAGGGTCCGTGGGAAGACAACTGAGAAAAGAGATATGTTGACAATTTGTAGAAGATCTGAGGCCATGCAATTAGAAACATTTTTGGAAAAGCCTGTTGGCAGAATATCAAGGCAGCAGGAGGAGGATTTCAGATGTTGTATAATGCCCTCCAGGTTGTTGAGGTTGATAAGATCAAATTGTGTCATGCCATTTGAATTGATTTTAAGTGGACACAGGGACAACACATATCCTTTACCTGATATGGAGGAACTGACTGCCTGTCACATTTTCTGAATTTTGTCAGTGAAATAGGAGGCAAATTCATTGCAGGCCCTGGTAAATAGCAGTTCAGACGCTACTGACACAGGAGGGTTTGTTAGCCTGTTGAGAGTAGCAAATATGGCCTGTGCATAATTATTGTTTTTGGCGATGATGTCAGTGAAGTAGGATTGCATTTCTCAGTTCTAAATTATAAATGTGAAGTCTCTTTATATATGTCATAATGAACCTGGAGATTTGTTTTTCGCTACCTGTGTTCAGCTTTAAGACACTCTCTTTTTCTGTTCTTACCAGCGTGGCATTTCTCCATGGAGATCTTTTCTTACCAGAGTCAGCCTTAGTGGGTGCAATGGCATCAATAACATTTGTAAATTTAGAATTGAAATTATCTACAAGCTCATTGACTGAGACCCAAGAGAGGGTGGGTGTGGTAGAGAAAGTCTGAATACATATTTCACTGGTGTTTTCAGTGATATACCATTTTGTGATTACCTCTGTTTGAACATTTGTGTGTGTGTGTTTGAGACAGCACTCTTAAAGAAATCAGAATCAGAATCAGAAATACTTCCCCGAGGGGAAACTCTTATGTTACAGCTGCTCACTATCACGTCAGTGCACACAGGGATAGAAGTTCTAAGCAAATTCAATTCAATTCAATTTTATTTATATAGCGCCAATTCATAACAGAAGTTATATCATTGCACTTTTCCTATAGAGCAGGTCTAGACTGTACTATTTATAATATTAATTACAGAGACCCAGCAAATCCCAACATGAGCAAGCATTTGGCGACAAATCAGAATATAATACACTATAATACAGGCAAGATAAATTAAGTTCCAAGTATAAAATTAAAATAAGTGTAAAGTACTAAGTGGACTTACCGGTTGATGATAAGTATGTACGGTATAATAATACAATGTTATAAGACACAACACAACACATCCGTCACCACAACCTTAGAAATGTTCAGACCCTTGCATATGATTAAGTCCAGAGTGTGCCCCTTATTGTGTGTGGCCTCTGTCACCTGCTGAGTCAGTCTATAGTCAAGAACACAACACACACATTTTTTAGTTCATAAAAAGAGTTTGCACAGTATTTAGGTGGCCTGTAGATACAGTGGTGTCAAAAAGTGTTTGCCCCTTTCCTGATTTCTTATTTTATTTGCGTATTTGTCACACTTAAATGTTTCAGATCATCAAACAAATTTAAATATTATTCAAAGATAACACAAGTAAACACAAAATGCAGTTTTTAAATGACGATTGTTATTATTAAGGGAAAACAAAATCCAAACCTACATGACCCTGTGTGAAAAAATGATTGCCCCACCTGTTAAAACATAGCTGTGGTTTATCACACCTGAGTTCAATTTCTCTAGCCACACCCAGGCCTGATTACTGCCACACCTGTTCTCAATCAAGAAATCACTTAAATAGGACCTGCCTGACAAAGTGAAGTAGACCAAAAGATCTTCAAAAGCTAGACATCATGCTGAGATCCAAATAAATTCAGGAACAAATGAGAAAAGAAAGAAAGTAATTGAGATCTATCAGTCTGGAAAAGGTTATAAAGCCATTTCTAAAGCTTTGGGACTCCAGCGAACCACAGTGAGAGCCATTATCCACAAATGGCGAAAACATGGAACGGTGGTGAACCTTCCCAGGAGTGGCTAGCCGACCAAAATTACCCCAAGAGCGCAGCGACAACTCATCCAAGAGGTCACAAAAGACCCCAAAACAACATCCAAAGAAGTGCAGGCCTCACTTGCCTCAGTTAAGGTCAGTGTTCATGACTCCAATGTGGCTGAATTACAACAATTCTGCAAAGATGAGTGGGCCAAAATTCCTCCACAGCGAAAGACTCATTGCAAGTTATCACAAACTCTTGATTGCAGTTGTTGCTGCTAAGGGTGGCCCAACCAGTTATTAGGTTTAGGGGGCAATCACTTTTTCACACAGGGCCATGCAGGTTTGGATTTTGTTTTCCCTTAATAATAACAATCTTCATTTAAAAACTTACTCTTTGAGTAATATTTAAATTTGTTTGATGATCTGAAACATTTAAGTGTGACAAACATGCATAAAAATAAGAAATCAGGAAGGGGGCAAACACTTTTGCACACCACTGTATCAGGCTGGGGAGACAGAGGATGATTCTGAGATTCTCATGGAGGAGGGGGGGCAAAGGAGGTTTACAGGAGAGAAAATGGGAGTAGGGCAAGAGAAGGGGCAAGGGGTAAGCTTGGTTACAGCAGTGACCACCTCTTTCATCTGGCCAGTGAACTCCAAGAGGAATGGATCCCACCATGGTCAAGGCAGTCACAGAATGGCGAGCACCCACCAATTTCTATGGGCAGTTTATCCACAACTACAGCCACTCCTTTATGTTGGACTCCTCAGGCAGAGACAGCCTTCCAGGAACTCAAATGCTGCTTCATCTCCGCTCCAGTCCTCGTTCACCCAGACCCTAAGCTCCAGTTCATCGTGGAGGTGGATGCCTCCGTCACCAGGGTAGGTGCTGTTCTTTCACAGTGTTCACCCTCTGATCAGAAGCTACACACATGCATTCTTTTCTCGGACGCTCTCATCTGCAGAAATAAATTATGACATAGGTAACTGAGAACTCCTGGCAGTAAAGCTGGCCCTTGAGGGATGGCATCACAGGTTGGATGGATCTGTACATCCCTTCATCGTGTGGACAGACCACAAAAACTTATCCTATATCCAGTCTGTCAAAAATCTGAACTCCCAGCTAGCCAGGTGGGCCTTGTTTTTTGGCAGATTTAATTTCACACTCACTTATCCCCATGGTTCTAGGAATATCAAGCCTGGCGCCCTCTCCCGGCCAGTTCACTGCTGACCACTCTGGTTCTGAGTCAGATTAGATTTTGCACTCCACCTATTTTGTCAACGCCATCTCTTGGGGAAATCGAGTCCATGTCTGACAAGCCCAGCAGAATTAGCCTGACCCAGGTAACGATCCTCCTGACACTCTGTGCCAGATTTGGTTCACGCCGATGTTCTCCAGTGGGTCCATTCTACCCGCCTGACCTGTCATCCTGGCATGAACCGGACCCTCACCTTCCTCTGCCAGCACTTCTGGTGGGCCACCATGGAAAAGGACACATGTAAATTTATATCAGCCTGCTCAGTCTGTGCTCAAACCAAAACATCCACTAAACCCTCTTCTGGTCTGCTCCGTCCTCTACCCACACCCAGCTGTCCCTGGTCCTAGCCCTGGACTTCATCACTAGCCTTCCCCCATCCAACGGTAACACAGTCATCCTCACCATGATTGACAGGTTTTCCAAAGCAGCTCACTTCATTCCACTTCCCAAGCTGCCGTCTTCCAAGGAAACAGCTGACCTGCTGGTGACTCATGTGTTTCGTTTGCATGGCATCCTCTCAGACATTGTTTCAGACAGATGGCCCCAATTCACATACCAGGTATGGAAATCTTTCTGTTCAAAACATGATATCAATGTCAGTCTTTCCTCTGTATTCCACCCACAGACCAACAGCCCCACTGAGCTGTCCAAGCAGGAGATGGAGACTGCTCTGCACTGTCTGACCTGCTCTAACCCTTCCACCTGGAGGACCCAACTGCCCTAGGTAGTAGTGATCCATGGGTCGACCCACAACCCGCGGGTGCCGGCGGGTGGGTTTGGGTAAGCTTACTAGAAAATATGATGTTGTTAAGAAGATACAAGATAAAACAGATATCAAGATGTTCATTTTTAATTCTAACTCAATTTCGACCAGTATAGACCTACACATAGGTTAGTATTTAGTTAAAATCCACTGTTAAGATGTGAAGGACACATAATTAGAGAGAGAGAGAGAGAGAGAGAGAGAGAGATTTCATGTCTTTAATCAAGGGTTACTTGTTTTGCTGCTATTCAACAATAAAGAACACTGTTTAGAACAATTTGTCTGTTTACTGAGCCTAGATCTTCCCATGGGCAGGGGAGAAAGACAGTGCTCGGGACAGCTCCCTAGCTGCTCCCAGCAGCAGGATCAGCACCTTATAGAGCGCTTAGTCCTGACAATTGTGCTACAATAGTGCATAAAGTTTGTGGTTTGTGGGTCGGCTTCGGGTGGTTGATTAACGCATATTTTTGCAGGTCGGGTGGTGAGGATTGGCTCTCATAATGGGTCTGGTGGCTGGTGCTGAGCCCTGCCTTTGGTCAAACACGCAGGGGACAGAAAAGCTAGAGCGACCATAAAATATTTTTTTATGGATCTGTATGATTCGGATTTTCAGGTTGGAAAATCTGGAATTCGTATTTATCTGGGAAAAAAATCACATCCCTGATTTCTTACATACCTGCTGCAATTGTTTGTACAGTGATGTTTGAGGTGGCTGTTTTGTTTTATGTTTAGTTGGGGCACACAATTAATTTTAATTATGACAAGTTTGCGCATGTGCAATGAATTCAGTTAATTTTGCCATAGATAAAGGGGGGAAAAAATAATTTGTGTATCTGATTCGGAGCCACTCCAAAATGTAATGGGTTCTTCCTTGGCCCACTCTTCTAAGTTTCATGAAAATTGCGCCACTAGTCTGTAATCCTGTTGACAAACAAACGGTACTGAAAACATAACCTCCTTGGCAGAAATAACAATGCAGCAACACACACAGTACATACATACAGTTTTTCTCAATTGCTAAAACCCATTGGCAGAACAAAGTTCTCAGTTGCCTGACCTCATTTAGCTAATTGTGCAGTCTGTTGTCAATACCTTAAACCATTTCACATGGTAAAACACAATTTGCAGATCTCACTTAGACTTTTCAGCAAAACTCTAAACACATTCTCATTCTCAAAACACATTCTGCGCTCTAATGCACATGTCATCCATACTGGTAAACACAAGTGGCAACAATCAAATACAAATAGAGAACACATGTCATTGATATATAGGTACAGTCCATTTACCATTGATTGAACACAGCCACTCAAAATTGATGTAACCTGTTTCAAATGATGTGACACAACCAATATAAGCCAGTTCAGAGAGCAAACAGGTTGTTGAAGGTGGGAAGGAGAAAGCCTGAGAATGGATTGAAGAAACAATGTGAGAGGACGAGGACGAGTGTGTATGCGAGGTGGGCGATGAGGAGGAGTAGGCTGTATACTGTATAATGAACAAATTGTATGGCCCTTTTCTTGATTGCTAAGACACATTTCTTTGAAAGCTGCTCTCCTTTTCTCTAAACTGTGAACACAAAACACAATTTTCAAGCTACATTCACAAAACCTCAGACTCTTCTTGCAAAACCAAACTTTCACCTCAAAACAGTTCAATCTGTGCTCAAAACTGAACTATGTTGTCAAATCGTGCCCTGAGTCAATCAAAATTAAAAACACTACTGAACAGTCACTACAGTTTTTTCCAGTTGCTAACAAGCATTGTTCAGTACTGAAACCCCATTTTCAAAACTCTTCACACAGTCAGCGAAACAGAAGTCAATGCAGACCAAACTGTGAACCATTTTTCATTGCTTTCAGACAAAATGCATTCAGTGACCACACTTTTCAAAATTCAGGAACTCTTCCCATTTGTACTCCACAACATGCAAAACACTATGTATTTTCAGCACATTTTTCTAATGCTAACACACTGCATTCAAAATGATTACAAACAAATTCAAAACAGAATGATGGCAAATTCCAAGCATTTATGCAGTAATTATTTTAAAATACTGAAAGTATACTAAAATACTGGAGGCAATGAAGACATTTCTCCTGAAGACTGCCAGGGATGGATCAGACATCCCAGGAGGAACTTTCCAAGATGCTGGAGACGACATCAGATGTGATGTTGATGAGAACAGAGAGCAGACTAGAACCATCACTGTAATTTACTATAATGAACAACTACACATGTTGTTACAGTAATGTGTATAATGTATTTTATTTATTCTTTTTTATCATTGCAGCCCTGGAGTTTTTCCCCTCGTTTTTTCACCTTTTGGTTATAATTTTCAAGCGCTGTATTCATATAAAAAAAATTAAATTTTGATTAATTTCAGATTCATTCGTGTTACAAATGCTTTCAATAAAGTGAAATTGTGTTACAGTATTTGTGGAAAATCACTGAAACTTTAAAAAAGAAAAGTTCATCAATCGTGTAATGCTCCCTGTTAGTGTTTTTTAGGTCAGTGTGTTGTGAATGAAATGTGTGTTTTCTGAATGAGAATTGTTGCCAGTGTTATGTTGGTCTGAGTGAGTTTTGTAGGTGAGATTAGCTGTTTGGCCAACATTCATGCTGGTAATGCAGACTGTGTGAAGAGTTTTGAAAATGTGGTTTCAGTATTGAACAATGCTTGTTAGCAACTGGAAAAAACTGTAAACACTACGTAGAAAAATAGAAAACACAGTGCTCAGGACATGAAGCTGGAGAAATAAATGTTTATTGTTCACTGTAGGCTAAATGCATGTTGCAAAACAAAAAAACCTGTGCATTTAGCACTTGTACAAAAAGACAAAACAGAAATCTTATGCGTTTGCCACTGGTGTACAGTAAGCCCATGTAAAAATAAAGTACAAAAATATACAAATAAGTGCATTACTCAGCCACAGCATCATGTCTCCCTACTGGGTCAGACCACAGGACTTCATCCACATCATAGGCCACATTTTGTCTGGCCAGGCAACGGGGGAAAAAAACCCTTGGCATGCCTCCACACCTATGTCACCACAGGCAAGTCGAATGGCTTGCAGGAGATTTACCCTGGTGTAAGGTTGGCGTTCATATACCTTCCACCGCCATGAGGAGAAGAATTCCTCAATGGGGTTTAGGAAAGGGTAGTATGGTGGAAAGCAAAGATTGATAAAACCTTGGTTCATATTGAACCACTCTCTAACCTGGAGGGCTCTGTGAAAACTCACATTGTCCCAAACAACAACATAGATGGGAAGCTCATCCTGCTGCCCTAACAGAGCATCTCACATGTGACTGAGGAAAATGAGGAGCTGGTGAGTGTTGTAGGGCCCCAGGTTGGCATGATGGTGGACAACCCCATGATTGCTGATGGCAGCACATAATGTGACATTGCCACCACGCTGCCCAGGAACACCAACAATAGCCCGATGGCCAATCACATTACGGCCTCTCCCTCTCCTTTTGGTGAGATTAAACCCAGCTTCATCCATGTAGATGTATTCATGGGGTCTTTCCATTGCATCCAGCTGAAAAACCCTCTGTAGAAATAGATATAGTTTTGTAAGTGATACGGAAAAAGTGATTTTAGGCCACTACAGTAAATCACTACTTAGAGTATTCAACATTGAATGTGTCTGGATATATGCCAACCTGTACATACTGGAATCTTTGCTCTTTGATTCTGTCTGAGTTGCGATCAAAGGGCACTCTGTATAGCTGTTTCATGCGCAGTCTGTTGCGCTTGAGGACACGATCAGCAGTAGAGAGGCTGACACTGTTGATACCCTCAAAATTTACATGGTCCTCAATGATCTTCTGCTGAACTTCACTCAGTTTAATGGCATTGTTCTCACAGACCATATCAACAATTAGGGTATCTTGGTGTGGGGAGAACATACCTGTCCTCCCACCCCCATGTGTCTTTCAATTCTACAAAAAGAGAACATGGAGTTACAAAAAAATATGCATGGAATACTAGGCCTACAAACAGTTAGACCAACCCTCCATTACAATACTACAGTATATTGGTACAGTGATGTACTGAAACATATTTACTTACAGTATACTGTGGTACAGTATATAGTATGTCATACTGTCAACATTCACATACTGTACTATAATGTCAAAAAAAGGTAATTACCTGTTCTCTTCTCTAAATCTTCGGATTATGGTGGACACAGTGAATCTACTGATGTTTGGTTGTACCCTTTGTCCAGCCTCCCTCATGCTCATACCATGGACAAGAAGATGGTCAATCACAGTAGCTCCGATTTCATCAGATATTACTGTTCTTGGTCTTCGCTGACCACCTCGACCTCCTCTCACACGAACTCTTCCTCTCAGATTTCTATCCATTGTAGGGCCTCACAAACCAGTGCTCTCTGAACTGGCTTGCTTTATATGTTCCCTCACATCATTAGCCACAAGTGTGATCAATTTTGAGTTGTTGTGTTCAAGTGGTACCATCTGTGCTTTAATTGTGTTTGACTTTTGTCACCTGTGCTCACCATTATGCAGCACGGATGCATCACAATGAAAATGTGTTGGCAAGTTGTGTCTAAACAGGTGAAAAGTGCTTATGGTTTTGCCAAAAGAGTGATTGATTCAATCAGTGGGTTCAGGCAACTGAGCATTTGGTTCAGACAATAGGGTTTAGTGTTTTAGCAATTGAGAAAAACTGTATTAACATTACTGACTGCTCAATAGATTTTGACTGGTTGCAGGTTCATATCAACAAAGAACAAGAATTACAGTATCACAGAGACAGAGGACAATTTTGTGAGATGCAGGGTACAGTACCGTAAAAATAGGGGTACTGTCACAGTCTGTCATGTCCTCACCAGCCCGTAATCACCTACACCTGCTCCTAATTACACTCCTGCTCTCAATCAGTCCCAATCACACACAGTATATAACCACTCCACTCTCCACACACAGTGTCCGACCTTGTTTGTGTTTAGGACTCTATGCACCAGACTATTCCAGTGTCTCTCCAGGTCCCCGTGTGTTCTCCAGTCCTCCGTGGCTTCTCCATTCCTCCTTTGTCTCTCCAGTCTCCTGTGGCTTCCCTCTGGTGACTTCCCCAGATCCACTCCACCTATCTCCACACTCTCCACTTCTGGCTGTCATCTTAATAGCCTCCCATCACCTCCTCTAGCAGCTGGCGAGTTGGTACAGCCTGGGATCTCCTTGGGCTCTGTGGGTGACTGCGAGGAGTTTCTGGCGAGGTGTGGCCTGGTTTTCCTCCTGCACCCGTCTCAGTTTCCGAGCGATCTCGGGTGGCCTTCATGGTGCTCCGGCTGGCCGGCCCGGTGCTGTACTGGGCGGGATCCCTGGCGGTACGGGAAGAGGCGGTCCTCCACTCTCTGGGCCAGTTCTTGGCGCTGTTCGGCCAGGAGTTTGGCCCGCCAAACGTCGTTGTCAGCCCATCCCCAACCCGTTTGCTCGCCTGCCTCCAGTTCCAAGGCCCAGCCTTCGCCGTCCGTCTCCAGAGGGTCCCCAGGCTCCGCTCTGGCTTTCAGCCCGGAGGTCCGTCAGCCAGAGTCCCAGGCTCCAGAGGGTCCCCAGGCTCCGCCGTCCGTCTCCAGAAGGTCCCCAGGCTCCGCTCCGCCTTTCAGCCCGGTGGTCCGTCAGCCAGAGTCCCCAGGCTCCGCTCCGGCTTCCAGCCCGGAGGTCCGTCAGCCAGAGTCGCCAATCTCCTGTCCGGTTTCCAGCCGTCTCCAAGCCCCTGGTCGTCCGCCAGAGTCCGCGACGGTCTCCAGCCGTCTCCAAGCCCCTGGTCGTCCGCCAGAGTCCGCGACGGTCTCCAGCCGTCTCCAAGCCCTTGGTCGTCCACCAGAGTCGGCGTCGGGCTCCACCCATCTCCAAGCTCCTGGTCGTCCGCCCGACGTGAATGGACTCCGGCCGGCTCCCTGGGGGCTGGCCACCACTTCGGGGAGGGGGGTTTCGGCCCTCGGGAGCTGGCCGTGGAGGGGGGGGTACTGTCACAGTCTGTCATGTCCTCACCAGCCAGTAATCACCCACACCTGCTCCTAATTACACTCCTGCCCTCAATCAGTCCTAATGCCAACTGTCTGGCACACTGTCACATGTGAAAACTATTTTAGATAATTAGTTCACTTTGCAATCAGCCTAAGCAATATAAATAAGCTGTCCATGTGGAGTACCATGGAGGGAGCAGGAAGAGTGAGAAGAGTGAGAATTAGAGGAGGCCGAGGAAGAGGACGTGGAGGTGAAGAAGTGAGAGGGAGAGGACGACAAGGACAAGGAGATGAAATTAGAGGAAGTGGACATGGAAGAGCAAGAGGAGGACAAGGAGAGGGAAGAGGAAGGGTAAGAAGAGTAAGAAATAGAATTAGACTGACATCAGAGCTACAATAGTGGACCATGTAATCAACCATGGAATGACCCTGAGGGAAGCTGGCCAATGGGTTCAGCCTAACTTGAGCCGCTACACTGTAGCAAGCATCATAAGGACATTTCGAAATGAAAATCGGTTAGTACAGTCACTTTGCACTAAGTTTTGTAGCACTGCCATACTCTAATGCAAAACACAACAATACCATAAATGTAAAAATACTGAAATTGTTACTTTACAGAATTGCAAGACGTCCAAAAGCTGGGGGCAGAAGAACGTTCACTGCAGAACAAGAGACCCATATAGTCAATAAGGTGATTGCAAATAATTCCATAAGGCTACGAGAAATTCAGCAGCGCATAAATGAGGATGACACCACCTTCCAAAACATATGACAATGTGAGCATTTCTGTATTA
Organism: Siniperca chuatsi; assembly: GCF_020085105.1. Taxonomy (NCBI): domain Eukaryota; kingdom Metazoa; phylum Chordata; class Actinopteri; order Centrarchiformes; family Sinipercidae; genus Siniperca; species Siniperca chuatsi. The sequence continues at coordinate 3,418,137 of NC_058057.1, forward strand.
AGTCGTGTACTTGCCCGCAACAGAAACAAATCTACAGAGTCCCTTTTGAAAGAAACAGTGAACGTGTAAAACAACTGCGATATGACTATGTGCAGGTAAGCTATAGTATCATTGGTACTGAATCTGGAAGTGCATACTGTAGTACTGTGCATGAGCCTGCTGTGCTGCATTTGTTTTGTCTTGTCCAGAGAGTGATGGAGCTAGAGGCAGATGCCATGGGTCATGAGCAGCTTTTTGTGGATGAGGCAGGTTTTAACCTCACTAAAACAAGGAGACGTGGAAGGAACATTGTTGGACACCGTGCCATAATCAATGTCCCAGAACAACGTGGTGGTAACATAACTTTGTGTGCAGCTATTAGTCAAAATGGTGTTGTTCACCATCATGCAACCCTAGGCCCATATAACACTGCACACATTATTACATTCCTGGACACCTGACATGACATGCTCACTAATGTTCAGAGACCAGAGCAGACCAGATATGTCATCATATGGGACAATGTTAGTTTCCATAGGGCTGCTTTGGTCCGCAACTGGTTTACAGATCACCCGCTCTTCACTCCTCAACCTCCCCCCATACTCTTCATTCTTGAATCCAACTGAAGAGTTCTTCTCTGCCTGGCGCTGGAAGGTCTATGACCGTCATCCCCATCAACGCATAGCCCTTTTACAGGCAATGGAGAAGGCATGTGGGGATATTGACCAGGCATCATGTCTGGCCTGGATACGGCTTTCCAGAAGATATTTCCCCTGGTGCCTTTGACTAAAGGACATTGCATGTGATGTAGATGAAATTTTGTGGCCGGACCCAGAGAGACAACACGATGTAAACTGATTTTTTTTTTTCCTCAGTAAAATTACTATTTTGTGTTTTGTCTTGGAAAAAAACACTTGTTGTTTTGATATGTGTAAATAAACACCAGTACTTGAAGTTTGGATCCCTGTATGTTTACAGAACTATGACAAAAGTATGACCTCAAACTGACATAGCTTGTGCACAGAGAAAGCAAAAGCCAGATGTGTTTTTTATTCATACCATCAGTGTGTAGTTGGCGCATTGTGTGCTTATTAATGTGATGGCTTGTGTTAACCATTTTTACGAAGGTTTGAAGAGTTAAGCAAGGTTTATTAGCTTTTGCAAAAGAGCTAAAATGTTTTGCTGATTTGGTGAAGGGTTTTCTTCTTTATGTGTAGAGTTTTGCAAAAATAGCCAATGGTAACAAAATATGTGCTCAAGCCATTAGAAAAAACTGTAATAAAGACATTCCCATCCATCTCGGTGGCCTCTGCCTGTTAGTCCGTGACAGGTACAAGGAGGAGGAAGAACAACAAAAAATTGCAAAGAGCAAAGCAGAGTAGTAATTTCTGATCAATTTTGAGCTACTATGATAGAACATGTTTTCGTTCATCAAAAGACAATGACGGAGAAATATTACATTTGTTTGAGAACTATGTTTTGAACAATGTGTTTTCTGTTTTTTTGGTGTATTGTTTACTGACTGCTTGATAGTGTATATCATTTTGATCACTTTGTTTATGATTTGAGAGCAGTGCTTTGAACACAGGTAAAACTGTTTTGAGGCGAAAGTTTCATTTTGCGAGAGGAGTCAGAGGTTTTGTAAATAGTGCTTGAAGATGAGGTTTTGTGTTTAATGGTTTCAGAAAATGGAGCAAGGTTTCAGAAATTGTGTTTTAGCAATTGAGAAAAACTGTAATGTCCATTAATCTATTGTCCCAGTGCATGCTGGGAGGGTTCTCAACATACCTGCCACATGTAACAGCAATCACATGATCAGCACTCAGCCAGTCATGGTTTCAATTCTCTACTCTCTTGCCTTTATTTCAAAATAAAAGTGCACTGTTTTTCAATATAAATTCATCTAAGATTACCAAGTCAATCAAACTGTGTTCAAAGAACCAAATTACCTGGATGGGGATTAACAGGACTATATTAGCCTGATCTTTTAATATATCACAAATGAGTCAGGAAACTGAACACATGTAATACTCAACCTATTCTCTTTTGAAAAAAAAAAAACAAAAACACACACTTGCATAGACTTTGTTTGTCAGAGTGTGCTCTAGCTATATATCATAGTATGCAGTTGTCAGTTGTCCTCATCATGAGATATGCGATCAATCACAGGTGACGAAGTCTGAAATTTACCAGACTGCCTACTGACCGCCTAAGGTCAGTGATGTGCCATGTGAAGCAGCGTATACAGAGGAAATGGAAAAGAGCCCTCTGGTTGGTGCCGTTGTGCTTATACGTCCAGTTTGAATAGTCTCCACGGATACAGACGGGCATCACACACTCCTGCTGTGGCATGATGGGAAAGGCTTTAATTTGCTCTCATTGTGCAGCTAAGACTTCCCCCCATGGGTAAAATGGGATTAAAGCAGTGGTATTGCTCAGTGTGAAGTAGCAGCAGGTAGATAATCAGATACTGTACCACTTAGGATTTACTTTGCAGGTCTAATGTTACGAGCCTCATCCCTGTATAGTATTGTTTAAACTCGCTGTGTGGAGGCACTTCCTCATTGGTAGCCTGGCTTTTCAGCAGCCTTCCAAGGTTGCCTGGGGTTTAACAATGGCTAGCAGGTGGCGGCTTCTTTCAAGGGTTTAAGACTTACCTCCAGCCAAAACAGCTACTTAACCTAAGTGTCTCCGGATGAGAGGAATAGTAAGCAGCTTGCTCTATTTGATGAAGTGATGGGTGAGAGGACCTATGGTGCCAGGCTAAGCAATTTGCCAAGACAATGTTGTCTGGCTCCAAAGTAAAAAAAGCTTTGAGTATTTCAGAATGCAGTATTCAGTATGTTCAGTATGTAATACTGTGGTGTGCACATGGCCAAAATTACATTGAACTGCTATTGGTTTAATAGTGCTTTGTTGTGGTTGTGGATGAGACATGATTAACCAAGTCACCTCTTACAGTTTTTTCCAATTGCTAACACACAATTTTTCAAACTAGTCTGGTTTTATCAAAACACTTAACACAATTCACAAAACCACACACCCAAACTGCAAAATATCCTGTAAAATGAAGCACTGTAACCGAAACTACACATAGCATTATCAAAATCAACTTTTGCATGAAATGGCACACACTTCATTCATATTACCAGATTTTTGCCTAACCACCTACACACTGTTGGGCATAATGAAAAGCACCCCCATCTTTAGTATGCTTTGCCATAATACTAAAATATGTATCAGATTGTTCACATGCACAGAAATATTTGCAGATACACACACATGCTGTTGCAACATTTTTATTTTTTTCCCTTCACTACAGTAAACAAGTCAGTGCAACATATGCACAGCAGATATATTTACATGGGACTGAACAAAAATATTCTTACAAAAAACAGTAAACTGAAAAAGAAAATTTCTGAAAAAAATATATTAGGCAGCATCTTGCCTCACAGCCGGGTCTGGCCACAATGCCTCATCAACATCACAGGCAATATCTTCCCTAGCCAGACATCGAGGGAAGAAGCGCCTTGAGTGCCTTATCCATCCCTGAATTGCACCCACATCAACCTCATCACATGCCTGTTCCTTGGCCTGCACAAGAGGCATGCGCACAAAGGGCTGCCGGTCGTATACCTTCCACCTACATGCCGAAAAGAATTCTTCTATGGGGTTCAGAAATGGTGAGTATGGTGGGAGGTATTGCACGAGAAATGTTGGGTGGTCAGCAAACCAGTTTTGGACTGGGGCTGCACGATGAAAGCTCACGTTGTCCCGTACTACAACGTACCAGTTTCTTCGATGGTCTGCATCATTCATACGCTCTGGTGGTATGAGAATGTTGTGAAGTCTGTCCAGAAATGTGAGAATATGGGCTGTGTTGTATGGTCCAAGGTTGGCATGACGGTGGAGGACACCATGCATATTAGAGATGGCAGCGCACATTGTGATGTTCCCACCACGTTGGCCAGGAACATCTATAATGGCTCTGTGGCCAATGAGGTTTCTCCCCCTTCTTCTGGTCGTTGCTAGGTTGAACCCAGCCTCATTTATAAAGATGAACTCATGTGGGATTGCATGAGCATCCATTTCCAGTACTCCCTTGAAGACAAAGAACAAAAATCAGTCAATATGTTATCCAGTACACTGGGAAACAATGTTGCGTGTAGTGTACTGCAGTCAATATAGTACTTACATCCACATATGCTTGTCTGAACTCTTTGTTTCTTTGAGAGTTTCTCTCAAACGGCACCTTATAAAGTTGTTTCATTCTGATTTGGTTTCGCTTGAGAATGCGAGCCAATGTGGACAGACTAACTCGTTGAATTTTGTTGAATAAGGTGTTGTCTTGGATGATGTGACTTTGAATTTCTTGTAATCTGATTTCATTATTTTCCAAAACCAAGTTTACAATGGCAGCTTCCTGTACCCTGGTGAACATTTGACCCCTTCCTCCACCATGGTGTCGTCTCTCAGTCCTTTAGAAAAAATAAAATAAAAATATATATAGGGCTTGGACAATGCAGCCTAAATACTTTCCCCCACAGTAGAGTACATTGTACAGGAAACTTGTACAGTTCATGAATGGCTGATGTCATACACTAAGTAAACAGGTGTCACCCAACTGATACACTATGACATGGGGTATACTACATGTGTACTACATGACATTTTGGTTACATACCTGTTCTCCAGTCTAAAGGTCCGGATGACAGAGGCGACAGTAAAACTGCTCAAGTTTGGCTGCACTCTCTGTCCAGCCTCACGCATTGTCAGCCCATGGTTGATGACATGATCTACTAAGGTTGCTCTGATATCATTTGAAAGTGTTTGTCTTCTTTGGCCATGAACTCCTCTACCTGCTCTACCCCTACCTCTCACTCTTCCTCCCCCTCTTATTCTCAACCTCCCTCTTCCTCTTCCTCTTCCTCTCTCTGCAATGTCTTCCATTGTTGTTGTAAAAAAAAAAAAGGTTCTCACCTGTGGTCTTTTCATAGTGCTTACATCCTGATTGAAGTGGTAACAATTAACCATTGAGGTGTTTGGCCAGGTGGCACATGTAATTGACCAATTAGCTCATGTAGTGTCATTTTGAATGGCAGTGTTTTGAAATGGCAAACATGTGACTTTATATCAGATTGTTATGTCTTATGCAGAGAACTGTGTTCAGTGCATTTAAAAAGTGCCATTTTGAAATGCAAAATGTGTGTAAAGCAGAAAAGGTGTTTAGACTTTTGGAGACTTGAGAAGAAGTTTTGCTCTCTGTGTGTCAGTTTAAATAATTGTGCTGTGCATGTCATTTTAGTGTGTTAGCAATTGGAAAAAACTGTAATACCCCCACTGACTTCTTTAGGTTTAATCACAAGAAGCAGCTGAGGACTGTGGCTGTAGTGGGCAGCTGCTACAAAACTAATGATGATTATGGAATTCAGGATTGCTGAGGATTACTGGTTACTGGTGATCTAAAAAAATTGGTAAAAACATTTAAACAGGCTAAATTCTTCCCTTATTCTAAATATCAGTGGATCTTTCTGATAAATACAGTCTACCTCATGATCATTAAGGGTGTTTACATTTACCTTTTTTATGTGCATTTTCAATTTGCACATTAAAAACCCTGAGTGGAAACAGACTTAGCGAGGAAATCGTAATGTATATGAGTATATATGTGTATGTTAATTAAATGAGATGTTTCCTAGAACTGACGAGATGAAAACATCAGATCAGAGTGGAACAATGACACTGTAGCCTTCCTCAAATTAATACATGATATAAACATAAATGTCATATTTCCATCACGTTTTTCACATGGTTTCCAGTGTCTGAGGTTTCTTTTAATGACATCATCTTGTGTCCTGCTCTTCTGCAATAGTTTAATAGCACAGACTGGAAAATTAAGTGTTTACCAACTGTTTATCTCGATGTATCCAACTCCTAATATTCACATAACAGTAGAGGATGCAAATGCACATTAATTCACATTGTCTTTGGACAATTTTCTTAACATTTGGTTAAAATTTGCACTACATCTAGATGGAAACTTGACTATTGTGACAGAGGTTAAATGATTGCTGTTGTGATAACTTTCCAGAGTTTTAAAATCCAGTCTCATAGTATTATTAACCTCTTTTCAGTGTTTTGGCATCTGATAAACCTTCAGAATCATGGATCTATTATGGCTTGGTCACCAGCAATTAAAAACAGCAGCATTTACAGCAAAATCAATAAATTTGAATGGAAATTCATTGAGCAGATTTGCTTGTGGGGTTAAAATATATATGCACAGTTGACATGTGAATTTGCACTGTTGACTAATAGCAAAGGATCTTGACAGTCCTTTTACAGTATGGATAGCTGGGAAGTAGAGAAAGTTATCTTAGTTTATTAGCTGTCCGCTAGCTAGTTTGCTAACAAACAGATAGCAAGCCAACTAACTTATTGAGTTATTGTGACTGATTAGCACTAGCTTATTCCTTGGCTTTTCTTTACACTGTGAGTTGTGAGGTAAAGGCAAAAATTTATCAAAAAGTAAACCGTGAAATCCAATTATGCCAAGCTGATACGCACCTGTTGTGAATATGCTTCCTAGAAAGTTTAATCTCAACAAACTGACAGAAAGCAATGTAATGCTATTTCAGGCACTCTTATTTTTACACCCATGCACCTGACTCTGCCTACCACACAACAACAGCTCAGTGCCAGCTCTGTGCAAACTTCACTCGTCATTAACATTGGCAATTCCCATCTTGAGTCATGCCCATGGGAATCTTTCCCATCACTACCTTTCAACATGATGTGGACACTATTAAGATCATACAAATAATAAATCAATAAAGGCTGTTTATTTTCACAGCTGTGTCATCCAACTCTCTGCTACACTTAGTATTGTCCAGGGAGCATGATAGATTTCCTTTGGTTTTCCTTTGGAGAATTTACTGGTGAGTATTTTCTTTGTTTAATGCTTTGTTTAAGTGCTTTTATTGGCTGGGTTTCACCATCAGCAGCCTTTTTATTAATATAATGTAACACCCAATGGTCACATATTCTCCTCTTCTCTCTTCAGATGCACTTTTGAAATATTTGATTCCCACCCCTGCAAATCTAGGGCCAGCTGCAGACACCTTCTACACCCCAGCATCTTCCAGCCATGCAACATCATATGCTCCTGTCTCCTCCACCTCAGACAAGCCCAGCTATGCAGCATCAGGTCCTGAATCTCAAAGACATAAAGCTATGCGGTTTCAATGTGAGTACATGAACACAATGATTGGTGGTGGAATGGGCTGCGATGCAAGGGGCACCAACTAAAATCTTGCCTTGGCCACCAAATTGGTCAGGGCCGGCTCTGCATACAGGATACAATCATAGTGAGATGAATGTCTGCAAGCTCCTACAATTGTACAATAAAGAGTGTAAAAATCTCTGCAGCCGGTATCTGTACTCAAAGACAAAGATCAGTTGTGATGGAAGAAGCTCCACTCTGGAATACCATTGTACAACTGAACCAGGGGCAGTTTTAGGATTTCACCTTAAGTTGGGCTTAGTCTCTCAAACTAGATTGCTTTTTCATCAAGTTTTACTTTGCTAGCTTGCTAACTAGTTAGTTAACTTGAAGTCAATGTTAGCTAGCTAGCTACCTAGCTAGAAAACTAGCGTTGGGATTTCAGAAATACCCACTACTGCATCGATGTGGAAAACAATACAAATTATGAATCTGCCTATTCTCAAAAAAAACTTTTGAAAACACACAGTTACAAAGTGCTTCACACATACACACGGAAAATATAAATGAATAGATAAAGTTTAGTGCGCATGCGCCAGCCCGCATGCTGCCTGTTGCTGTAGCTCCGTCTCGTCGTCTTACTTTTTCCAACTTTTAACTTTACTTTTTTCTTCCAAACTTTTGTAACTTGTGTGTAAGTGTAATTTAAACTACGCTCTTTGCGAAAATGAGGGTAGAAAGTGTTTTTGTACTTTTTTTCGCCGTGGAATTTCTTCTTCTGCTACTCGGTCGGGGCACCGCTGCAGATCAGCTGTTTGGCCGCATTGTTTACACCAGGGAACAGCTGATCGCGCTGAAGCCGGGCAGCATGGCGCCCAGGACAACCGATGTCCCCGCTGAGATCTGGAGGAGGACACACCGAGGATGCAGAGGTGGAACGAAGCGGCGAGGGAAGAGAGAGGGGTGCAGACAAAAGAGACTTAAGAATAAGAGATTTAAGCCTTGTCTGCCTTCTCTCGTAATGGGCAACGTGAGATCGCTGGCGAATAAAATGGACGAGCTAACGCCGTTAGCCCGGAGTCAGACGGAGTTCCGTGAGTGTAGCTTGATGTGCTTCTCAGAGACATGGCTACACCAGGATATCCCGGATCATAACGTTTCCATCGACGGCTTTCAGACTGTTCGGGCTGACAGGGATCACACCGGGAGCGGTAAGCGGAAAGGCGGCGGGCTTGCTGTTCTAGTTAACAACAGATGGTGTAACCCTGGTCACGTCACTATCAAGCAGAGTATCTGTACCCCGGACATTGAACTGTTAGCTGTGGGACTCTGGCCATATTATCTGCCACGTGAATTTTCACATGCCATTGTTGTGGCTGTTTACATCCCCCCCTCTGCTAACCCGGCATCGGCGTGCAACGCCACTCACACCGCCATAGCACATCTACAGACTCAACACCCGAGTGCACTCATATTAATCTCGGGTGACTTCAACCATGTCAGTGTTTCAACAACACTGACTAATTTCACCCAGTATGTGAGCTGTCCTACTAGGGAGGAGAGGACACTGGACCTGCTGTATGCCAACGTTAAGGACGCATACAGCTCTTCCCCCTCCCCTCTGGGTAGGTCAGACCACAACCTGGTTCATCTTAAACCCTGCTATGTGCCTCTGGTTAAAAGGCAGCCTGTGACCACAAGGACAGTGAGGAGATGGTCAGGGGAGGCCTATGAGACACTGCAGGAATGTTTCGAAGTGACAAACTGGGATGCACTCTGTGAGCCTCATGGAGAGGACATTGACGGGCTCACTGAGTGCATCACTGGCTACATTAACTTCTGTGTGGACTGCAATGTCCCAACCAAGACGGTCCATTGTTACCCAAATAACAAACCGTGGGTAACAAAAGACATCAAGGACATTCTAAATGCCAAGAGGAGGGCCTTTACTGATGGTAATAGGGAGGAGGTGAGGGCAATCCAGGCCGACCTGAAGGTGAAAATCAGGGAGGCCAAAGAGAAGTACAGGAGGAAGCTGGAGCGGAAACTCCAGCAGAACAACATGAGGGAGGTCTGGAGCGGCATGAAGACCATCACTGGCTTCAGACCGACTGGCAGCAGAGGAGTTGAAGGCAGCTTGGACAGGGCCAACGAACTGAATCTGTTCTTTAACAGATTCGACACACCGGCTCCTGCTCATCCCCCCTCTAACTCAGCTGCTGTCGGCCCTCAATCTCCTCTGAGTACTCTGCTCCCCTCCCCATCAGGCTAACGGCCCTCTCCAGACCGACGACTCCCCCTCCCCACCTGTAACTTCTGCTGTGTGCCTGACTGCTGACCAGGTGAGAGGACAGCTGATGAGGCTCCACTCGAACAAGGCTGCAGGCCCCGATGGCGTTAGCCCCGGGTGCTAAAAGCCTGTGCCCCCAGCTTTGTGGAGTCCTTCAACACGTCTTTAACCTGAGCCTGAGTCTTCAAAGGGTCCCCATTCTGTGGAAGACATCTTGCCTCGTTCCTGTGCCGAAGACGCCACGTCCCAGTGGCTCCAAGGACTACAGACCGGTGGCACTGACCTCCCACATAATGAAGACCCTGGAGAGACTAGTGCTGGAACAGCTGCGGCCCATGGTCAGACCCCTCCTGGATCCCCTTCAGTTCGCCTACCAGCCCCGACTGGGAGTTGAGGACGCCATCATCTACCTGCTTAACCGCATCCACACCCACCTGGACAGGCCGGCAAGCACGGTGAGGATCATGTTTTTTGATTTCTCCAGTGCTTTTAACACCATCCGGCCTGCCCTGCTGGGAGAGAAGCTGGCAGCGATGCAGGTGGACGCCCCCTTGTGTCCTGGATTGTGGACTACCTGACTGGCAGACCACAGCATGTGCGGCTGCAGCACTGTGTGTCAGACAGCGTGGTCAGCAACACTGGGGCCCCTCAGGGGACTGTCCTCTCTCCTTCCTCTTCACCATCTACACCACAGACTTCAGCTACCACACAGAGTCCTGCCACCTTCAGAAGTTTTCTGATGACTCTGCTGTGGTGGGATGTGTCAGCGGTGGTGATGAGACGGAGTACAGGGCTGTGGTGGGTAACTTTGTTTCATGGTGCGAGCAGAACCATCTGCAGCTCAATGCAACAAAGTCAAAGGAGCTGATTGTGGATCTACGGAGGGCCAAGGCACCAGTGACCCCGGTTTCCATCCAGGGGGTCAGTGTGGACATTGTGGAGGACTACAAGTACCTGGGAGTACACTTGGATAATAAACTGGACTGGACCAGGAACACTCAGGCTGTTTACAGGAAGGGCCAGAGCCGCCTCTATTTTCTGAGGAGGCTGAGGTCCTTCAACATCTGCCGGACAATGCTGAAGATGTTCTATGAGTCTGTGGTGGCCAGTGCTATCCTGTATGCTGTTGCATGCTGGGGCAGCAGGTTAAAGGTAGCGGACGCAAACAGACTGAACAAACTGATCCGTAAGGCCAGTAACATTGTGGGGTGTGAGCTGGACTCTCTGGCGGTGGTGTCAGAGAGGAGGATGCTGGCCAAACTACACGCCATCTTGGACAGTGTCTCCCACCCGCTCCATGACGTGCTGGCTAAACAAAGGAGCACCTTCAGTGGAAGACTCATCCCACCAAAGAGCACCACAGAGCGCCACAGGAAGTCATTCCTGCCTGTGGCCATCAAACTATTTAACTCCTCCCTCTAAGGATTAGTCTGTTTGACCCTAGGTCACTAAACTGGACATTGAGCATTACATCTTAATAATAATTGTGCAATATTCTGTTTACTACTCAAGTGCAATATTAGTTTTCCCTTGCTAGTTTTTCTTATTACTGTTACGGATATACCTCAATTACTCTCGACAGTACATGCACCTCCGCTTTTACTATTATTTATTACATAATTAGTGACATTGTATTTATACTGTACTTCACCATCTACCAGTAAACCCACTTGGTACTCGACACTTAGTTTATCTTATACTTATACCAACATGTTACTTAATTTATTTCTGACCTGTTTATAGTTTAAATTATCGTTTTCTCCTGTGTGCACTGACGTAAAGAAGAACTACTGGAACAAAGAGTTTCCCTACGGGGATCAATAAAGTATTTCTGATTCTGATTCTGATTCTGATTCTGATAAAGATATATTACAATACAAAACACAGCACAAAACCAAACTGAACAAACCAAAACATAAGACAGGGATGGAGATCTATAAAAAGGCTTGCCTATAGAAGCCGCTTAAAGCAGTCCAAGGATTCTGAAAATCTGTTTGTGGAAGATGATTCAAGAGGGTTGGGGCTAAAACAGCGAAGGCACGATCACCTTTTGTTTTGAGGTTGGACCGAGGGATGGATAAAAGGCTGAGATTTGAGGATATGAGTGGTTGAGAAGTGGAACGAGGAGATCAGAAATGTAACTGGGGGCAGAGGTAATGTGGGACTGATGGCTAGTTCTAGTTTGTAGCCTGGCAGCTGCATTTTGGACAAACTGTAAACGATTTAGAGCAGCTTGACTGAGGCACGTGTAGAGAGAATTACAATAATCTAGACGGGAGAAAATTAAAGTATAAATTAATAGTTCCAGATCTGCAGAAGACAAGATACATCTGATTTTAGTGATATTACTTAGCTGATGAAAACGAGTCTAGACAAGCTTGGTAACATGATGGTCAAAAGTCATATACAGGTCAATGATGATACCAAGATTCTTAACGGTAGATTTGATATTAGAGTGAAATGGTCCAATAAACTGCAGTGGCCAAGTTATTGGGTCCAAATAAAAGAACTTCTGTTTTGTCAGGGTTTAGGTGGAGGAAATTATGAGGCATAACAGTGATATGACATGTCATGAAAGCTGTCGTATGTGGTGCTGTATGAGGACCCAAATGCAGAAGACCAGGAAGCGGAAAGAGGATGAGGATGATACAGTATTGGGTGGCGTAGCTTACAGGCAGGTACAGGCAGACAGGCAACAAACAGGTAACAGACTGTGTCCAGTTTTTTACTAAGCTACCTGCTATAGCTCAATAAACTCCCCACTGGAAGGGTTTAAGGACAAGCACGGCAAATACAACTCGGGCGTTAGCCCGGAGTCAGACAGAGTTCCGTGAGTGTAGTTTGATGTGCTTCTCAGAGACATAAGACGGTGTAGTCCCTCATTCTCAAGATAGAAGAGTAGTTTTTCAGACAGTCCAGATACATAAGGAATGGAGACACCGTTCCTTCTTGGTTATGTTACACTTTTGTCCTGTTTTTTGGCTCTTTTAACTTTGTTGATAGCCCAAGTAGGATAACCACAGGCTGAGAGTGCATTCTGGACATGCCTTTCCTCTTTCTTCTTACCCTCTGAGCTGGTGGGCACTTCTTGGGCTCTGTGTTGTAATGTCCAGATTACACCCAGCTTGTGCTGTAGTGGATGGTGTGAGTCAAAGAGCAAGTATGTTGATCTGTATGTGTTGTATGTGTACTGTACTAACTCAGCTGCTGTCGGCCCTCAGACTCCTCTGTGTCCACTGCTCACTCCTCCCCCATCTTCCTGGGAGAGTCCTACTCCCCCCTCAACTGGCTATCAGGCTAACGGCCCTCTTCACACTACTAATGACTCCCCCCCTCCCCCGCCTGTAACCTCTGCTGTGTGCCTGACTGCTGACCAGGTGAGAGGACAGCTGATGAAACTCCACTCAAACAAGGCTACAGGCCCCGATGGAGTTAGCCCCAGGGTGCTAAAAGCCTGTGCCCCCCAGCTATATGGAGTCCTTCAACATGTCTTCAACCTGAGCCTGAGTCTTCAAAGGGTCCCTGTTCTGTGGAAGACATCTTGCCTCGTTCCTGTGCCGAAGACGCTGCGTCACAGTGGCTCCAAGGACTACAGACCGGTGGCACTGACCTCCCACATGATGAAGACCCTGGAGAGACTGGTGCTGGAACAGCTGCAGCCCATGGTCAGACCCCTCCTAGACCCCCTTCAGTTCGCCTACCAACCCTGGCTGGGAGTTGAGGATGCTGTCATCTTCCTGCTGAACTGCATTCACACCCACCTGGACAAGCCGGCAAGCACGGTGAGGATCATGTTTTTTGACTTCTCCAGTGCTTTCAACACCATCCTGCCAGCCCTGCTGGGTGAGAAGCTGGCAGCGATGCAGGTGGATGCCCCCCTCGTGTCCTGGATTGTGGACTACCTGACTGGTAGCCCACAGCACGTGCGCCTGCAGCACTGTGTGTCGGACAGCGTGGTCAGCAACACTGGGGCCCCTCAGGGGACTGTCCTCTCTCTCTTCCTCTTCACCATCTACACCACAGACTTCAGCTACCACACAGAGTCCTGCCACCTTCAGAAGTTTTCTGATGACTCTGCTGTGGTAGGAAGTATCAGCGGTGGGTGATGAGTCTGAGTACAAGGCTGTGGTGGGGAACTTTGTCTCACGGTGTGAGCAGAACCATCTGCAGCTCAATGCGACAAAGTCTAAGGAGCTAGTTGTGGATCTACGAAGGGCCAAGGCACCAGTGACCCTGGTTTCCATCCAGGGGGTCAGTGTGGACATGGAGGATTACAAGTACCTGGGAGAACACATGGACAATAAACTGGACTGGGCTAATAACACGCAAGCTGTTTACAGGAAGGGCCAGAGCCACCTCTATTTTCTGAGGAGGCTGAGGTCCTTCAACATCTGCCGGACAATGCTGAAGATGTTTTATGAGTGTGTGGTGGCCAGTGCTATCCTGTATGCTGTTGCATGCTGGGGCAGCAGGCTGAGGGTAGCGGACGCTAACAGACTCAACAAACTGATCCGTACGGCCAGTGGCATTGTGGGGGTGGAGCTGGACTCTCTGTCGGTCGTGTCAGAGAGGAGGATGCTGGCCAAACTACATGCCATCTTGGACAGTGTCTCCCACCCACTCCATGACGTGCTGGTCAAACAAAGGAGTACCTTCAGCGGAATACTCATCCCCCTCAAAATACACCACAGAGCACCACAGGAAGTCATTCCTGCCTGTGGCCATCAAACTCTTTAACTCCTCCCTCTAACTGTAGTCTGCATGACCCTAAGTCATTAAACTGGACATTGGTCATTACATCTCTGCAATACTTGACATAATTGTGCAATAGTCTGTGTAATACTCCTGTGCAATATTTTAGTTTAAAATTCCCTATTTATTGATATTGATATTACTCATACCTCTATTACTGCTGTGCAATATCCTCTGTCTCATTATAACCTTAATAAGCTACACTTAATTTGACAGTTCATGCACTATTACCTTATACCGTATTATTATCATCATCAACCGGTAAACCCACTTGGTACTTCACACTTATTTTATTTTATACTTAAACCCACTTGGTACTTAATTTATTTTCTGACCTGTATTATTATGTATTATATTTTTTGCTAGTACTTCTATTCCTGTGTGCACGTAAAGGTGAGCTGCTGTAACAAAAGAGTTTCCCCTCGGGGATCAATAAAGTATTTCTGATTCTGATTCTGAACTCGAGCCACTTTGAGCTTTTATTGTGTACACATACACAATAATCATACACAAGTTATGTGACGTTTTATTTCATCAATTAACTAATCAATTAGGTTACTAGGTTGTAAATCGGCAAGTGTACCAGTCCAGATCAACAACAGAATAAAAAATGAACCTAGGCGGCACTTGCGCACTGACTAATTTCGCATATACAGATACACAATCTGGTGACTAGGAACGATAATAAAACATATCTGTAACCTAGTAAGATTATAACATATGAAATAACAAATGTGCCTGCATTTAGAATAAGATGGTAAATATACACACTTATTTCTTCAAATACCCCAGAACATAATAACATCTATCACTTGTAATATACATATGCAAAACAAATAGTGACACCTGCTGGAACGTTCTACCAACTGGTAGGCAGATACAGGTCTGGGTACAGGAAAATGGGTTACCACACACGCACACGACAGGAACACAATGATCCGACAATGAACAAAGGAAAAGACCTGGACCAAATACCCTAAGGGAGGTGAGACAACGAGACACAGGTGCAAACAATCAAGGAGGGGCCAAAAATCAAATCTGGAGGGAAAGCAAACAAAGAAAGGAAGTAAAACCACAAGACACACAAGGGGAGGAGAAAACTACAAAATAAAACAGGAAATATGACAAAACCTCAAACTATAACAAAAGCGGTTGAACAAATGATCCAGAGGAAGCATGTACAATGAGAATATTGGTCCAAGGATGGACCCCTGAGGGACTCAACACAGCAGGGGAGCTGAGGAGGACACATGATTATTGATACAAACATTAAAATATCTATTAATCAAATAAGAATTAAACCAGTTTAGAGCTGTACCAGAAACGCCAATGATATAACCTATCAAGTAAAATGGCATGATCAATGGCATCCAGTAGAATGAGGATTGAAAATTCACCTTTGTCGGTATGCATAAGAATGTCATTTGTCACTTTTATTAATGTGGTTTCAGTACTATGATTGTGACAAAAGCCAGATTGAAATTTATGATTTTATGAACCTCAACCAATTTCAGGAGTTGGTCTGTAAACATTTTTTAAAGGATTTTGGATGAGAAGGGTGGCTTGGAAATCAGTGTATAGTTTTCTAACTGGGCTGGGTCGAGAGAGAGTGGCTGGACAATGGCAATTTTAAAATAGTCAGGTACAGACTCGGATGTGAGAGAGTTGTTGATAATAGCGAGCAGGGTGGGACTTAAGACAGGAAGGACATATTTTAGAAATTACGTGGGAACTTTTATCACAGGGACTGGAGTAGGGACACATATGAGCTACAGTGTCAAAAAGGATCTGCAGGGAGATAGGGGCAAATTCAGACAGTAAAATAGGATGGCTGAATGGTGTGGAGGGTAAAACAGTCAGGGTAAAATTGGACCTCAGACCATCGATCTTGTCCATAAAAAATGATAAGATGTTTTCACAGTCCATAGAGGATGAGGCAGGATATGACAGGAAGAGAAGGATTTACAAGCTGGTAAATGAATTAATGAAACTTGAAACACTTTTCTTTGTTCAGGCTAATACAGTATTCATCTGCTGGCTTTTATTTGCAGTATGTGTACCTGTGTTTACGGGGACTGCCCAACTATCTATTTTTAAAGCCTTGACATTTTTAGCCACACTAAAAGCAAGCATTTTGTAAACGGTATCTTTGCATTCCCAGCTACGTACATGCCAGCATGTTTTTATATTTTATTAAATTCTTAAAAAATCTGATATTAAATCTGATATTTTCTCATTTGTTATTAATTTTTTAAACTATAACTATTAATGTCTGAATCTTACAATAATGTCGTTCAGGTGTCACTGAATAGCTTCTATCTGGCATTTTGCAGAAACATCAGAAGGCCTACTGATGTTTTGTTTGTTGCCCACATATGGCTGTGCATCAGATTCTTTTCTTTGGATTTATTAAATACCTGCAGCATCACACAGCAGCAGCTTTTATTATTGCAGCATTGAAAGTCAAGAAGGTGGCTCACAGAAAGTGTTTATTATAAAATGAAAAGAAAACACTTCACAAAAAATGTAGTAAGAAATGATAGGCAAACTGTACTGTACACATTCACAAATTCAGTAGGCCTATAGCCTAACCAATGAGTCCCAGGGCAAACTGACGCGGTGTTCGCAGCACCAGATGATGAAGCGGATGCCATCGCTGTTGGTGTTGAGGTGAGTCTGGGGGTTAATTGTGGGCTCTCTGGCGAGTTTACTGAGAAGTCTTCCTGTGTTGTCTGCGCATCCAGAGCCGCCTGCAGTTCTCTGATCTCTTTTACCAGTTCATCCTTCTGTCTCTGGCTCTCCTCTCCCTGTTTCTGGCTCTCCTCTCTCAAGGCTGCCATTTCAGCCTTCAATGCTGATGACTCAGTCTCGAACCACTGTTTCTCATCTGCACGCAGTGCCTCTGCTCGATCTTTCTCTGCTGCGAGTTCCTTTGTTCTCTGGGACAGCAGCTGAGACAAATGCCCCTGCTTTGTGGTCCATGGGGTGTCGAACATATTTTTTAACAGTAGACTGTAACAATATATTAAATTAGAATTAGAATCACTTTATTGCGATGTCAACACAGT
The DNA here is from genome assembly GCF_020085105.1 of Siniperca chuatsi. Lineage (NCBI taxonomy): Eukaryota > Metazoa > Chordata > Actinopteri > Centrarchiformes > Sinipercidae > Siniperca > Siniperca chuatsi. Next base: position 3,435,448 of record NC_058057.1, read on the forward strand.
TGATAGGAATTTGCCTCAGTGCAGCTTCTAAAAATAGACAACATATATACATACAAATATATAAACAAGAACAACAAAAACAGTTTACAACATTTATGCATTCAAAACCGACACAGAGGTCTTTAAAGTGCTTTGTGCTACTGTATTCGTTTTAAAGTGCTTGTTGGGTTAATGCTTGCTCTTCTATTACAAGTGCTTGTGCATCAGAATTCAAGCGTTGAACAGCCACAGGATATGTGCTGTTCCTGATTAATGTATCTCTTCCTATCCATTCAGGTGATGGGAGCAATAGACTCCATCCTCAAAGTGGACCACGAGCTGTCAGCAAGAAAAGTGAAAGTGCTCCTTCAAACAAGGCACAACATAAATATTCAGTTTATGCACAGTGAGAAAGGCGATGCAGAAACTTGGTAAACCCGGTAAAGATCACACATAAACACACACACACACACATAAAACTATCTCAAGAACTCCTTCATTGTATATAATACATGTATATAGGGTGTATTAGAGTAATGAGACACTGTTTATTTCAATAATACCACACTGTGTTAAGCCGGACCTGAATATATCCTTCTTAACATTATATCGTATTTTGGTTACAGAACAGCTCCAATGACCGGTGTGAAGAACAAGGAGCTGCATGTGAAGCAAGCACAGGAATGGAAAGCGGCTGGTGAAAAGTGAAGTAATGATGTGCTCTTCACAGATTAATCCTCAGTGGCATTGGAGTGGTTTGCACTTGAGAGTGATAATATTTCATGTAAATTAACCTCCATACATCCCTCCTCTGGTCAGACTGCAGTCTCAGCCCCCAACACTGACAGGACTACAACCAGCCAGACCTTTTGTTTGCCATGTATGTATTTACTTTGTGCATTTATCAACATCATCAACATGTGCATAAGCCAATCATATTGGCTGTGTTATGTATGATTTGATCATACATAACACATAATGTATTGAATTATAAGCCCAATTAATGTCCTGAATCTTATCTATTGTTTGCCTTGATAAGTTGTGTGAATAACATTCAGTGATCTTCAGTGAGGTTAAGGTTTCTATGATTTATCTTGTCCTGAGTTTTTGGGAGAGTTCTTTAAGCTTTTAGCTTCCTACTTTAACCAGACAGCAGCAGCAGGAGGGCCATTATCAAAACAAAAGATGTAGCCTAACACATGGCCACACATGGCGCATGGGGGAGGTGCGAAATTTTCATTGAACTATTCAACCTAACCCCTAACCTGCTCATGGAAAAAGGGAGAGATGGCATTAAATCAAACTTCAGGACAGATAACACAATACACACGCACAAATGGGTTGTGGAATATTTTTGGGTGGACTGACAATATATTTGACCTATAGTTCCAACAACTCCAGCAGAGTGATACATCTATACCCAACATTAAAGGACTTGAATCAGGATCTGGGCTAAAAAACCTTGAAAACTAGATTTATTTACTGTTGGGAAATGTAATCTATTAAAATATGCATCATATTTTATGAAGTCATACATTTTGAGTATATAATCTGCAACATAAATAAGTAAATTGTCAAATAAACGTAGTGGAGTAAAAAGGATATGTAGCTGAGTAGAAGTCGAAAGACATAATGGAAATACTCAAGTGAAATACAAGTACCTTAAAATTGCACTTAAAGGTCCAGTGTGTAACATTTAGGAGGAGCTATTGGCAGAAATGGAATATAATATTTAGTTTAGTATGTTGTCATTAGTGTACAATCACCTAAAATTAAGAATTGTTGTGTTTTCATAACCTTAAAATAAGCCCTTTATATCTACAGAGGGAGCAGGTCCCCTTTCTACAGTAGCCCAGAAGGGACAAACCTAACACTGGCTCTAGATAGGGTCGTTCACGTTTTTTGTGAGTTTCGCAGCCACTGTAGTTTCTCCTACACGCTTGGAAGTGGAGGGTGATGTGAGCAGTATTCAAATGGTTGCAAACTGCAATTTCACCACTAGATGCCACTAAATCCTACACATTGGACCTTTAACTAAAGTTTTTTAGTGAATGCACTTAGTTACTTTCCATTACACACAACACATATTGCTGCTAAGAGATCATACAGTAGGTGGGTGTGTGTGTGTGTGTGACATAGATTTTGATTCAGCTGGCATTGTGTGTTAGCATATCTCTCTCCAGGGGGTCACAGAGAGACAGTCCAAGTGCATAGAACACGTCCGCAATAGCTATTAGAAATGGAAAACAGTCAATATCAGCTGAGATGGAAAAATCTATAACTATCATGGTAATGGTGTCCATAGCTCAAAGGATCTCGTTTTGTCCTTGACCAGGCAAAGCTAAACCTGCTGAACAGTCTGTGCCTTTGAAAACCATCATTACAATTCAATAAATTGCCTAGATAGAAATGCTGACTTGTTATATAATGCAGTCTTCCTCTGACTCATTGAAAAGCAATCATCCATTTTTGGTTGAAAATTAGGCTAAGTCCCTAATGTAAGCTCCAACAGACTGAAATGTATATTCATCTTGTACAAACTGACAGACAGATAGAATAAAAAGCTTTTGGACACTCACTACAAACACTACACACTGTAAAAACCTGTTTGACATCTGTAGTGGGAGCTGCTATATCAGATTATACTCAGTTCATTCTGCTCAGCTGAACTTTATTTTCCTCCTTGGGGCACTAATCCAAAATGAGATATCTAAAAACACTCATTATGGAATGTTTTTTAATTATTTTTGGTAAGAAAGCTAATTACTAACAAATTATTTAATTTATGATTATGCAATCGTAAATGAAAATTTTCAGTAGGGATCAGTAAAAAAAAACACTATCAGAAACATACATGATGAATAGACATCGAAGTACCAAAATACACAAGAAAAACCAGAATAATGTAGGCCTACATGGTCTATAAACCCACTGGCGGAGCAATTTTCGTTAGCGGAAACAGAATTTCAGAATGGAAGTGATTCAAACTGTGAGCGGAGAACAGCAGAGTCATCCACATCAGCAGCACTGACCCACCACACAATACCTGCTGCTGCTATGTCACATGTAAAAAATGCAGCCAGTCAGCTCCAGTGATGACAGACAGCCTGAGGCATGAGTTAATTGAACTGGCTGCTGAGGTCCCTACAGTCTCAGTGTTAACCTCTTTGCTGCTAATTAAAAAATTAAATCAAGAACTGTTTTGTATTTGCATATTCTATAAAAAAACAAGCAGGTTACCATGCAGGTTAATTAATTCCGTTTTCCCCCCAATAACTGTCATTGTAGTTGATTGTTATCCTGCACATGTGGTTAGTGCAAAGTTACTTTTAAAATTATTTTAAAGGAATATGCTACTAAAAATGTGTCTTTTCAGTGAAAACCCCCTGTAGCCAGGGTCTCAAAACTTAAATTAGGCGGTGGCTTCTAACATTTGTTGGTGAAAAGAATTGTTTTTTTACAATTTTTTTTTTTTTTAGCTGTATACACTCTGAAGCTGAGCAACTGGTCTTTCCTTGCTTTTTTATTTTAAACAAATCTTTATTGAATATTTACAAAGGCAAACCACACATATACAATACATATAAACATAGATACAATTACTAAGTAATAATATAAAGTGCTTGGAACAACACAGAGAGCAATTGTGAAGAACTGGATTATGCTGCAGTAGTGGTTTGAGAAGTTACTGTAGACGTTTCGCTGCCTTTATTTTGTGATGACTTTGGGTCATACCTGCCAACGCAACCATTTTTCCTGGGTTTCTCCCGTATTTCAAGGCCATCTCCCGGCACCCTCCCGTTTTGTTGTTTCTCCCGGGAAATTCCCGTAATTTGCATGGCCCTCAAACTTTATTATGAATAATTGTCATACACAGTTTGTCTGACATCGCCCAAGTTGCCAGATTGTCTGTGAAACACAATCTACACACTACATACAATTTCAACCCATCTGTCACCGCAACCTAGCAACCCACAACCTGATCCAAATGGCGTGTGTGCAGCTGCTCTCTGCGCAGGCATACGGGCCCACCGTCAGGGCAGGACAGCGTTACACCTACCCCTACTGCCACCGAAAAAAACTCCCATATTTTGAAACCTGAATCTTGGCAGGTATGCTTTGGGTCATTGTTGGAATTTATTGTAATTGCTGTGAAATCAAGCTAACTACAGCTGCTGTCCTACACTCAGACTTTTGGTGGAATTTTCCTCTAAGCCAAAGCAGTGTTTCCAGCTCTTTTCCAATTAAAGTAGCTAGCACTAGCTCCAAAAGTCGCTAAAAGTCGCCAGATGACGTCATATGCTCATTTGCATATTGAGACGTCACTGCACATTAATTTGCATAAAGCCTAGTGGTTGTGTCGGTTGGAGCAAGATCAACTAAAGCCATATAAAAAAGGTATGAAGATGATCAAACAAACTAATTTTAAAATAATAATAATGTAATGGTAATATTAATAAAATAATAATAATAGAAATTATAGTGATATGAATAATAATGATAATAATAGTAATAAGACTAATAACAATTGTAGTAGCAATTGTTGAGCAGGAACATGGGGGCAGCAGGTGTCCGACAATCACAGATCCAGACTCTGCAGCTCCGGAGGCATAAATACCTACTGACAGTGACAGAAGGGGAGAGCAGAGAGATGAGAAAGCACAAAACTACGGGAGAGAGAAGATGTTGAGTTAGTAACATGCATTAATGGGATAAAAATGCATATAGATGGAGAGGGAGAGGAGGAGAGAGGTGCTCAGTGCATCATTGGAAGTCTCCCGGCAGTCTAGGCCTACAGCAGCATAACTAAGGGATGGTTCAGGACTCACCCAAGCCAGCCATAACTATAAACTTTATCAAAGAGGAACACCGTCTGGTTTGGCAAAGTTAGTTTAGCAGCTGTATGGCGGTCGTAAGATATAAATACTTTGATGCCGTTCCCCTTCCAAGTGGGGAAGTGAGTGATGAAGCTGCGACGGGCGTAGTTGGAGTCAGAATAATCATCGCTTTTTGGAGCGTCATAAGAACTGCAGCAATCTCTAAATACTGACTCTTCTTGGGGCCTAATTGGTAGTGGTTTAGTTCATCCACGTTGTGATTGACCCAAACAATACCAACTCCTGCCAGGATCTGGCTTTCATGGTGAAAAGAACAGCCATCCACATAGACCCTTGGAAGGTCTTGACACACATTTTCATCATAATAACGGTGATTTGAAGGGAGCGTTGGCGTGGTGACCTGTAGGGACTGGGGGTTTGCGTGCCCTTTGCAGTCACAGTGCTGGCACTCAGTCAGGCCCAGCCCCAAAGCCATTTTGTGGTTCTGGGCATGTTGACCTCAATGTCAAAGCCTTGTAACGCCATCATCCAGGAGGTGATGCGGCTGTTGGACACTTGTCCTTCCCTCAACCACTGGTTGTTCAGGAAAATGACGGGCTGGTGACAAGTTTCAATGATCACTTTCTGTGATCATCCAGTGTAGCTGCGAAAGTGTTCCACAGCCTTCCACAGCCAGTTCTTTCACAGTCAAAGAATTTTACTTCAATGCTGCTCAGAGGTCGGCTTGCACAGGCAACAACCCGCTTGTCTGTGTCATGCTTTTGTGCCAAGGCGGCACTGAGGCAGTGGGGGAGAAGCTTACCTTGAGGTGGAACTCCTTGTCGGGGTAAGCCAGGCAGGGGGCAGAGCAGAGTTTTTCCTTCATTCAGCAGAAGGAGTGCTCTTGCGGTTCTCCATTAATTCACACAAACGTGTGAATTAATGGGCCTGAGGGGGTTTAGCGCTATTTCTACTAGTCCCGGCTGTGCAAACCACAACAACGTCAAGATTCCCGATTACAAGACAAACTTATGTAGTGTAAACAGTAAGGCGATATGACTACTTTGAAAGTCATCTCCTGGTGTGGCTTTAGTCAACACTCCTGGAAAGACTGAGGGAAAAGATGAGCACAAGAGGCAAAACACCTGCCAGTGATAATGCCATAAGTCTGTGTGGTGCTGGCAATGATAATAAACATGCTGCTAAAGAGAGCAGGTGGGTGGCATTGGGATGGCTTCACTTCACAACGGCGGTTATCACCAAGTCTGGACAAGACATGGAGGTGGAATGCGACATCTGACTGTCAAAAAGACTTGCCCAATGGAAGAGCTCCTGGAGGTTGGGAAAGGACAGTTTTTTCCTGATGGTAATTCTTCAGAGGGAGCTGTGGAAAAGTTTCGATTTGATATTCGTAATTTCGCTCATATTGCAGTCCCCCCTGGAAGCACAGTGAATGCTCTTTATGAACAGAGCAAACTATGATCTTCTGATACATCTTCTGATTTCGAGCCCAAACAGGCTGGGACAAGAAATGTAATTTCACTTTGGCCATTTTTTTATTATTTAAATAAATCACACATGTACAGTATATCATAAAGAACATTTAGGCTATATGAATATTATCCTAAACTGTTATGAAGTTGCCTAAATGTTTTGCTACAATGAAAGTTATAGCACAACATCTGAACACAACAGCTCAATTTCACAGCTGTTGATGGTAAAATAATATTTGTCTCTCAGCCATTAGTGTAAACAAGCACTAGCCTATCCAGGTTTGCTTTGGACCTCAGCCAATTCAGGAATGAATAGAAAATATGCAGGTCATTAACCTGCTAAATGCTAACTACTAATTTCTCAATAGGCCAGAACAACCCAGAGGAGATATTTAATGAAGGAATCCAAGAGATGTCATGGCCCAGAGCATCAAGAAAAGGGAAGCCGTAATACATCCTCTAAATCTGATTTAGCGCACTCAACACAGGAAGAACAGAAAAGATCGAGTACCAGCACAAATTAATAAAATTAACTAAACCTTTTAACATGAATGCATTTTTTAACCATTGAAGATACTTTTTAACATACTGTGTGGATTAGGGACAGAGGGTGGAAATAATGAGTTGTACACTTTTGTATTCATGAATTTAATTCCAAGTGAATACATATTTGAGAATTTCTGCTCAAGTGCAGTGTACTAGATACATGTATATGGTGTAAGATATGATAAGATGCTTAACCAACGGCAGTTTAATACATCTGTACATTTAGATGATTATTTTACTCTCAACAGACTAGAGAAACTCACAAAAAATCAGAGAGATCCAGAGCTCCTTCATTCAGTGCCTTCAAAGGATGATGATAACCATACAATCTACAACCAGACATCAATCAGAAAATGATGATTGTTTCACTTCCTCACCTAACCCAGATGCTGAAGATTTGGTCTGGGTGGATAATGAAGAGTCAGATTCATCTCTTGCCCTTGCCATTCATGCATCCGTGCAAAACTCTGAGATACAATTTGGACATGTTTGGTGTGAATTATGACCAAGACTCCACCCTTTCTTGCAATCCACCTGACCTGGACTGTACACAGATACAGTACACTACTAAGTTATTACCATTAATCACCTCAAATTAACTACACAAATATACACTGTCCATTTTACCACTTAAACCATCACCCTCTTCATCTACCAAATATAATGATCTTTTTCAATATTCTCTTCTTGCAGCAATCAGCATTGAATGACGAACCCTTATCTTCAATCAATCTTCCAGCATCACCAGAAGAAACTGAAAAAGTGGTCTGGTATATGAAAGTATGAGTAAACATAGTCTGTGATATTTTCATGGAGCCCAAAGTACTCAATGAGGCCCTAAAAACAGAGTTCACAAGTGAGAGAGCTTTGGATGATGATGGTGTGTCAAGAGAAGTGTACTCCACTTACTGGGAGCATTTCTTGGAAAAGTGTGAGGGGGAGGATGAAAGAGTTCTGAGACTGCAGATGGACTACTCTGAATGGGAATTGCAAGTTATTGGAAGGACACTTGTATGGAGGACATTTTTGGTCATGATTCAAATTAAAAGTCAAAATAGTAAATTAAAAGAGATAAAATTCAAAAAGATTATTACTTTATTACACTACTAGGAATAAATCAGGCCATAATTAAACTTTAAGAGAAAAAGGAAATTGAAAAAGCAAATTTAAAATGTAAAGTGACAATGAAAAAAGTGAAATTTAAAATGCAAAAGCTTAAATGGAAATGCTCAAACTGAGAGCTTAAATTGTAAAGATGAAATTGAAAATGGCAATGGAAATAAGAAAAGGTCAATATCAGATATGAAACTCAAAATGGGAAATGGAAAATCTTAAAAGCTTAAATAGAAAAAGCTAAATTCATTTTTTTAACATTTGAACTTTATCATTTTGCATTTTAAATTTTATCTTTTCTTTTTACATTTGGCATTTGACCATTGACATTTTAAATTTTATCTTTTCCATTTTCCATTAGGTGTTCGCATTTGACATTTGGCTTTTCAAGCTGTATGTAAACGAGGAGGCGTGGCTGAAAGGCTGGAAGGAGAGTTTGAAACTGCTGGGGCCCAAAGGCTTCTTATGGACAGCAGGGGGAGCTGCAGCAGCTGTATGAGTCCAAACATGGGGTGGAACCACACTGTTCCCTGCCATCCACAATGGCTGTTAGCAATGGACGGAAGGAAGTCCGGACATTTGAATTCAGTCTGTTTGATGTTGATTTGCACAAGGCATCTGTGGGGAGCCATGGCAACAGCAGAGCCAGCCGGTTTTAAAGCGGAATTTGTATCACCATGTTTTTGTGTATAAACAGCACACAGAGGTGTAGTCTGAAAGAGAAGGTGCTCGTCTCTTATTTCCACAACTTCCACAATATCACCACTTATACTTTTACTGTGGATCTGTAGTTTTCATATTAGATCAAAATACTGTTACATGCTCTCATTATGCTATACGACATGTTATTTGTACTATGAAACATACCTGAAAGAGCTGAGGTATGGCTGAGTGGTTAGAATAGTTGGCTGATGAGTGGAAGACAAAAGTTTGAGATCCAGTGTGGGAACTTCTCTTGCTGCAGTAGTTTATTGAAGAACACTTTTTTGCTGCCTCAACAAATTAACAGTTAGATTATTTTAAAGACGGCAGAACAAATGAGTAACTCTACATAATCATAACTGAATTACTGTAATAGTAATTCATATAAACCTGTGGCAGTGAGTTGGCAGCCAAATGAGCCGTCATGTCTGTTTAACTTCAGCAGCGAATCTGGCAAAGTAGAAGCAAATAACGTAAAGCACAACAAATGTGTACCGTTACTGTACAGTCATGTAAAGTCTGTTCATATTTACTAGTTAAGATAAGATTTCACTTTACTGACCCCCTAGGGGGAATTCAGGTGCCACAGCAGCATACAGGGAATACAGAAATGTACAGTAGGGAATAGCAAGATATATCAAGCAAAATAAAACAAGGTAATTATAAATCACATAAAAATATAAAAACCTGTACAAGATAAAATAAAATACAAGATTTTGTCAGGTGTCTGTGTCAATGTGTCTGAGTGAGAGAAAAGTCCTGACTGTAGTGGTGTACATTGATCCAGTGGTTATAGAATCAGCTATGTATCTAACATCCAGCTTGTACTGTGACCCAGTGAGCACTTCTGGAAACACTGCGACAGACCGCTGATCCAAAGCTGTGACACCAAGTGGTCCTTCACTGTGATGTTCAGGTGAAACATATCTGTCTGCAGGGAAGAGGACAAGTCAGTGCAACAAAAAAACAGTAGAGCTTGTGTCAACCTCGGGTCTAATTCAATATTTGGAGGATATGATGATGCTCAGAAGACAACAAAATGTGCAGGCTTTTCTAAATCAGGAGGAGGGTTATATATTGTATTAAGATACTGAAATATGGCATAGTGGAAATGGTTAAACAGTCCCCTCTGTGGTTTCTTCCTCCTGTTTGACTTAAGGTGAGTAGCAACACAACACTGAACGGCAGTATTAACTGTCGTTGTTTACAGTTTTTTACAATTGCTATGACAGTTTTTTCAATACATTTAACAAGTTTCCTAAACTCTTAACACGGTTAGCACAACATCCGTCTTTGTAGGCTATACAATTAACACATTTCTTGTTGCTTTGATACAAAATGCATACAATTAACACCAATTTAAAATGCTTGAACTTCTTTTACACACAAGCTCAACCAAGACCAAAACAATGTAATTTTACAGTCAAATTTACAAATTCACACTGTATGTCAGAACAGATAACATCATTTTCTAAACACAACTTATATAGGCTAAAGTCAAAGTGAACAGCTGTTCATATTGTGAATTGAAACACAAATATATGCCCTGTATTTTATTCCATTGCTAATGAGAAACAGCTTATTGCAATTATGCAAATATATAAATCACAGCTGATTACCATCTAGGAACCACACTCAGGTGTTGAGGTTTTATCAATTGCATGATCATATGTTCTAAAAGAGGACTCTTTGGGCTGATCTTGTGTGGAAAAGGAACAATATAGAGCAACACAAAGAGAGAAAGAAAGAGAGAAAGAAAGAGAGAAAGAAAGAGAGAAAATGCATGCATTTACTAAACCCAACAAAACAAAAATGTAGAGAGGCTTCAAAAGAAACTACAATGCAAAACACAATCTATGATCAATACAATATACTGTCTATTGTATAAGGGCAGACCTGACACATAAAATAATGCAGTTTCTGTAATTTTAGCTGATGATAGTGTTTTATTTGTCATTGTGTTATGATTGACTAAATTTTCCTGTTGGAAGAGAACATGTGTTAGTGTTTTGAATAATTATTTGATTTTAAAACATGTTTGCAGTGTTTTGTTAGACATAGTGTATTGTGTTAGTTTATTATTGTATTTTGAAAATTAGTTTTGGGGTTTAGTTTACAATGTGTGATTTTGAGCATGAAATTAACCATTTTGCCAATTGTGTTGGTACGTTAAGAGTTTAGGAAAATTGTTAAATCTATCGAAAAAACTGTCATAGTGATTGTAAAAAACTGTAATCTTTCCATAGAAGACAGATTATGTTATGCTAGTGACCCAATGCCGCAGGGCTAGCAGAAGATCAGCTGGCAGCAGCCAAGTTACTGCTGCCGGTGATGCTAGCATCAAACATAAACATATTATTGGTCAATTCAATGAAGTAGAAAACTCCTTCATACATTAGGTACAACTACACAAATAGTCTGGCTGAAGAATAAAGAGCAGATAAATCTTGTAATTAAATCTGTCATTCCTTACAGTAGCCATATACTGCACTGGTAAGGCTGTGAGAGTATGAGACAGTATAAGGCAGTATGAAGCTGTAGCCACTCTGCCATGTGTGAACAGTGTGATGCAAGTTTCTATATATATATATATATATATATATATAAAATATGCAAACACCTGAAATTCTGGCCGCAGGGTGTGTGTCAACAGTACCATTCTTTATCAATGCTCACGATATGTAACAAAGTGTAAGTTACCTAACCATGAACAGTCAGTTAAAACCTGCTGTAATTAATGTTAGTTTTCTTGCATAACTCTGAACTAGCAGAGCCATTTTAGTGTAGATATGTGCTGTAATGTCAGTTAACGTTAATCCATTTTGGCATATCCATTAGAGTAAATTAGATGTCTTTCTGCTTAAACTGGTTAATTTACGTTTCAATCAGCTGGTCTTCACTGTTAGCCAGCATCTCTTGGCAGACTCATATGACAATATTGAAGGAAGAAGATTTTTTTTCTCAGAGCATATTGCTCCCTATGTTACTTGACACTGCCTGTTTATTGTTTGCAAGAGGCCATGGTATCAACGTAATGTTAGTCATGCATGCGAGCAACAGCTGCATTAGCTAGTTGCTAATGTTAGCCTCTTACTTGCTGCACTGTCCACTGCTTTCACTGTCAGGCCGATAGGGAATTGCAGTGGAATTGTTAACGCTCCTTCCACTGGTGACTTTGTGTGTGAGGCCATATGGACTGAAATGTTAGAACACTTTCATCAAGTTGAAGTCATTGCCTTATAATTAATAGTCCCCCCTCCGACCCTGCTCATTCTATTTGCTCGTTTCAAACCCTCCTTGCAGCCTTTGGGCCATGCCTCCTCATTTAAATACAGCTTGAAAAGCCAAATGTCAAATACGAAATGGCACGCCTAATGGAAAATGGAAAACATGAAATTTAAAATGTCAAAGGTCAAATGCCAAATGGAAAATGGAAAAGATAAAATATAAAATGCAAAATGGCAAATGAAAAAAAAAACGTTTTTCTATTTAAGCTTTCAAGTATTTCCATTTAAGTTTTCCCATTTCCCATTTTGAGTTTCATATTTTATGTTTACCTTTTCTTATTTCCATTGCCATTTTCAATTGCATCTTTACAATTTAAGCATTCAGTTTGAGCATTTCCATTTCCACTTTTTTCAATATCATTTTACATTTTCAAATGATCATTTTACATTTTAAATTTTCTTTTACTTTTAATTTGAATTATGACCAAAAATATCCTCCATAACTTGGACCACAACTTGATACCAATCAGACTGTCACCAGCTTTTATACTTGAATGTTGTCTGGGGGGTTGCTTTAGTGGATGAAGAACTCTTGATGATATCGTTTGCCAGATACCTTTGGCTAAGCATGCAACTGTTGAAAAAGCATTACATGGCAACATGGATGAAACTGATGAGGAGGACTTACTTGAGCTCTTCTCATGGATGGGCTCGTACAGCCTGCCTTCTAAAAAAAACATTCAAGCTGCTATTCTAACCATGGCTCACAAATCATAGATTGCTTCCACTTCAGCATGCAAAATAATGTGGAGAATTTAGCAACCAAACACAGTATAATCGAACTTTACGAGTCAAAGAGAGCATCTAACAAGAAAGTGGCTGAGACGATAAAACCATCAAAAGAATACCTAAACCAGTACGAGCAAGTGGCCCTTAACCACGTGCTGCAATATGTGAGAAACATAGACCAAAGAAAACCTTTTTGTGCTTTTGCACAGGGTCCACTGTTATGTGCAAAAAGAAAATTGAAGTAACCTTTAATGGCTTGTCTGGTCTAAGTTGTAGGCCTGTGGCGCACACACACACACACACACACACACACACACACACACGTGGAACAGTTCTTGAGTTACCATACGCCTACAGTTCATACCCAGAGTTCCATGCAGAATTTGACAATGTCCTCTCTGGTAATTGCTTTACAATGGATATTTTGTAGTTCAGATGGGATAAGATACAGTACTATCTGAAAACAGGCTACATTTTATTTTTCTATAGGCAAACTTTGTCTATGTTGTGACTTCTACAGAAATCTTCTTTTTAGTGCCATTATGTTTGATTTTAAGTGCTGAAACACAGAGCGTTAAATGAAGTTATGCTTCAAACTGGTTATTGTGTTCATGTTTATCTACAATGTGCACCAATGGTACAGTGGGCTGTACATGTGTGTATTGTTTTCCACCAGAAGAAAGACATTATTGCCAAGTCACCATGTTATGCATTGATTGTGCGCTAATTATTCTAACTTGACACTTATTGTAATCAGGTACAAACTGCACAAGGTGACAATTTTAAAGGTGAAATATGACATATATGCATTAATATATTTTTATGACTGAATAAGCAAACTGTCGTCAAAGGAAAATTTGGTCCTTGGAACACATTTTTAAGTTAGAAAGCTACAGTTTTACTGTGTTATATATAATTGCAAGACATGCAAATGTACGCCACGCAGTAGTAACTTTCTTTGTAGCTTTCTAGCTCTAAATAATGTTCCAAGGACTCTATTTCCCTCTGAAGATAGTTTGTTTATTAAAATATGAAAATATATCACTGAGTATTGTTACTGTTCCTTCCCAAAACTACATATTTCACCTTAAAATACTTTTAATAGTACAAGCACATACAGATGAAGATGCTGTTGCTACTAACGTTTTCACTCTAATCCAAAAGACTGGTTGATAAATCTGCAGTGTGGTCAGAAGTCTCTGCTTTCCTTCATGACACAATGCATTTGTTTCAGGCACATATCATTTCATTTTCTTTTAGCATTCCTTATACAAGTATTATGTGTTTTTACTAAAAATCCAAGCAAGCATGCCAGTCATCATTTTCAAGGTCAAAAGCAGAGTAATTTTCAATAAAAAAGTGTCTTTGGATTTTCAGACTTATCCTCTTTTATTGTGTTGGTCTTTGCTTTCATATGTAGCGTATTAAAAAACTAATTAAATCTAGTATAAAGAGAACAAATCTCTACCATATCCTTCAACAACAAATGCTTTTTAAATAAACAAGCCACTGATTTTGTTGAGCCAAACGATTTCTTCAAGCAAGAGCACCACCCCAAATGTAAAAGCCTACCTCCATGATAAATTACAGAGAAGATCTGATCTCATTTCTCATATGCAGGTACAAATTCAGTGCTTCATAAGCTTCCATTGGAAGATGCAAATGTGACTCTACCATGGTTATGTTGCAGCCATTATAGACATCAGTGTCACATGACATGTCAGTGATATAAATTATCCCCATGGGCAAATTAAGTGGTAGTCAAATAAGAAAGATACTGTGATTTGAGTGAAAGGGTTACTGTATCATTGAAGCAGAATGCATATGTTCTTCCTTGTCACATTACCTGGTGTAATATCAAAACATTCTTACCATTTATGTGCCACAGCATATTCTAAGACATGGTATGAGAATGTTGTGGGAAATATCTTGCTTGTATAATGACTACTGTGAAACAAGCCTAAAACTCACAGTCACACCACTTCTTGATGTTATGGTGTTCTTTTCACTTTATTCATCGTGGTAAAGTCCTCAATAGAAGTCCATTGAAATGTTCACCATGGAAAACATTAAGAATAGTGGTGAGATTGCTTTGTGCAACAATGGCAGCTACTAAAGAGGTTACCGTTGATGCTGCTATAGCATCAGTTATGTCAGAACTGTAGAGTATTTCTTCATTCAAAGAAGAGCAATGAAGGACACTGAAGGCTTTTCTCGATGGAAAAGATGTTTTTGCTCTTCTCCCGACTGGCTTCGGCTCAGCTACTACATCATATGGTTTGTTGATCTGATTGGTTGAAGTGAGCCAGATAGACGAGGTCAACACCCCTTGAGTCCAGTTCTTTTAATATTAAACAAACTGCTTCTTTCTTGACATGCAACCCATTATCTTTGCATTTAGTGTACATCCACCTATAACCATGGAGTTGACCAAATGTTTGCAGCTATTCTTTGATGAATGCAATCACTTGATCAAGGCTGGTGTATCTCTTGCAGCGAAACAGTCCATGAGACTTAGGGATTCACCTCAGATGCTTCTCAGAGACAATGTAACAGTGTCGGCTGGCGAGCACAGATGTCATGTCTTTGTATTGAAGTCCAAGGTGAAAGTTAAGGGCAACAAACTGATGTATTGTCATCTCTGTACACAGCTGCTTCTGTTATAGGATGAAGGTAATCCGGAAAATAATGGCGACTACCGGAAATGGTGGTTTCTCATGCTCACGATCAACTTTTGTGTGCACACTAGAAACTTTGTCATGCTCATGTGAAACTTTCTAGTGCGCAGGAGAATGTTTTTTGTGCTCAAAAGGAAAAACCCTTTGTCTCTTTGCGGGCTCCGTAGTTATGTGTATATTAGGAGCTGAGTGCATTGTTACTGCTAATTCTCCATTCGATGCCAAAACATTTTTTTTAATTTCCAGCATTTCCACTCACATTGTATTTAAACAAAATTTGAAAATGTCCATAAAACAGGTTGCTTAAAATGCACAATGCTTGAACAATTTTATAGCTACATCCTGGTAGTCGCATGTTTGTCACCGGGTTGCTGGGACTAAGGATGAAGATTTAGCTAACTCAGACTGCTGAAGCCTACGAAAATATGTCATACATGGCCAGTATGACTGATCAAGAACTCTTTAATATACATATGGCATATGAATATTGTATTAAGATAGACTTGAAAAAATCTCAGCCTATCTTTAAAATCATAAAGGGGGACGGGTGGCTCGATAGACCAAATCTCAATTGGCCAGGGGCACATGTCTGGGTCTGGTCGTGATAACACACAGGCTTTATCTTTAAAACTTACTGTTTCTTGTTAAGGAGAATCAAACAGCCTGCTCTCCTGACCATATAAACAGTGTGTGTTTTAGTCTACCAGTGTGTATGTGTGTGGCGTTCCGGACAGTCAGTCTGGTCTACAATCTTCTCCTATTATCGACCAGCAGCAGGGTGTCTTTATGTCCTGCCATGCACTGAGCTCTTCACTCTGGCAGGCTGTTGGGCAACACAGTTGTTCTGGCACGGCATCACAGCCTCAGTTTTGGAAAGAGCTCCACCTCCCCGACACTCCTGGGTAGTGCTGAACTTCCGACCCCTTCTGTCTTTGAGACAAGTGTCACCGCTCTGTAATCCCCTAATCCTTTTTCACCAAGAATTTATTGTAATAAAAAATGCATGGTGTTGAAATACAGGTACAGCCTTTTCCTGCTTCTGCTGCAAAGACAGCCAAGCTTGTCTCCATTTCAGAAAGACATAATTTCTGTGAATTGAGAAGATGAGTGGGCTTGATTTTAGCCATCTCTACTTAACATCTGTTGTGTATCTGCCTCATATTGCCTGTGTGTAAAGTAGGCCTGTTTCAGCATGTGAAGCTGTGAGAACAGACGGGGCTGAATGCAGCTGAGCGAGTGACCGACTAATCCCCTTAACACATGGGACAGTGCCAGAACCAGCTCTAATTGATTCCCGAAAATGACTGGGGCTGAACCTGCGAGGGAAATGAAAGGTTTGAGATTCCTGTGTAGGATGAGGCTTCCAACAGCAGCCAGAATCTCCAGGTGCAACACGTCTCAATCTATAATCAGAAGATAATCAGAAATGCAGATTGCCGCTGTGGCAATGAACATCAATTTACTTATATGCATTACACTCCCCACTCCTTTAAGGCTACAAACATTTTCAACTTCTGACTTTCCGAGTGAGGAGGTGTTCGATTTTTTCCTCCCTCCTCCCTCTTGTTCCCATCATATATTTATAGAATCTCTTTCAGGGGTTGGAAAGGCAGACAAAGAGATTATGATGGTTCCTCTGAGGACTGTCCTTCGTACCAAACTCTTCTATTTTTCCCCCCCATTTGCATTCAGACATCCCTCCTGATTAGGCTGTCAGAATTTTTCTCCCAGACATCTCAATTTGTAAACATCTGAAAACATTTCTATCTCAGGCTGTGTCATTCTCGCAACAGATGCAAGTCTGTTGCAAATGCAAATGAAAGCACCACAACATTATGCTATGTGAGCACTTGGCCTAGGATATTTTGCGCTTACAAATGGAAATTCATATATCACTTTAAGTGTGGTGAGTGTTTGCATGTGTTTAGCAAAGAAGACCATCTTCAAAATCCTCTTTTATTCACAGCATTAATAATTGTTGATTGTTGAAAGTTTTCAAATATCTTTTTATGATGCCATTTAGCTGCAAATGTTTTTTTAGAAATCAGTTGTGAATCTTCAGTGCACATGTCTAATGTGACATACAGCCTCTGGATACGCTGCCCTTATTAGCAGTTACTGCACATAGTCCTGGATCCCATAGTGCATGTACTGCTGCCCTATATTCTTGTATACCATCAATGCTTTTCTCAGTGACTCAATGAGTGATTGCATGTGTGTTCTTTAACTGAGCACCTGAGGAAAATACACCATTATCATCTCCTGTTTCAGGTATATTCACTTTTGTGCCACCGGTTTCTCATGTAATTTAAGTCATCCCACTGTGCAGTCAATAATCATAATCAACATAACTTTAAAATTAATTGTGGATATTTTTACATTACTGAAAAGAAGAAAAGTCTTTGGAGATACAATAAATGCTCCTTTAGCTTCCAGGTCTCTGAGTGGGAGGGCTTGTGTACATGTTTGATTGACAGCTGAGCCAGCAGGGGCATGAGGCCCAACATAAAGAAACTGGTAACATTATCTTACAGATAGTGTTTGGTAATACTGGTATTTAAGAATAAGGATCACACCATTTAGCACCAAAACTTTGTCGACACATGCATACACCCTAACCTCTACCTTCAAGACACAGGGTGAAAAGAGGTGCTGCAGTAATGCGCAGTATGAGAAAATATATGGTGTTTTTTTGAAAATTAAACCATGTAAATCTATTCTGGTACATCCCCAAAATAAAATTATGAACCTGAAAATGAGCATGATATGACCACTTTGCTCAGAATGATGGAAATGCTGAATTATGACAACTAGGCAAATCCATCTGCTGTGGAATTGTCTGGATTGTCTAACCCAATCACAAGTTCCAGAACTAATAGATGGACCTTGTGATTAGATTGATTGTTCTTTTCTCTTACTACATCTGTAGCAAAACAATGGCATTAACACTGGTTAATGCACAGACAATTGGCACCGTCATGAAACCAAAGCAAATATAAAATTGTCTATTTTGGGTACTGATTTTTCTTAAAAAACCGCAGAGGACACGTATAGTAATTTGCATAGAAGAGCTGTACGCTGTAGCAGAAATAAACATTAAGTATAATTGCAGTTGATATGCTCAGGAGTGTGTGTTTATGCAAAGTAAGCACCTCCATTTAACGTTTCACTTAGTACATGACAGTATACACCTCAGCCTGACATGTTGCACCTCTTTAAAGATACATTCCAGACAACAGTTTATTCAGTTATGCTTTAGCGGTACTTGAGATTTTTGGTTCCTGAAGTAGAGATCCGTGTTAGAGAGCAGAATTTCATCAAATGTTTCCTTTGTATAAAGTGACTAATCTTTTTAATCCCCCAGTCAGATCGCCCTTTAAATAGAGTGACAAACAGATAGGGTGGATTAAGAGGGAGAAAGGGCAGCCTGCTCTCCACAGAAAAACACTTTAGGAGAACTCTGAGCGCCAAAGCAAGAGTGCAGTGATAAAATAGACTGTCCTTCGTATGAACATACTTCACTGTGGGGATTTTGAAGGGTCGAAGTTCATGAAGAGCTTGGGTTCAAAATAGTGAGATTGTACATGACTGGCATATTTCAGACACTGAATTTTGAACATAAAGTAAATGTTTTTTACCCTCAAATAAAATAATATTACAACAAATTCTTCAAGTTACTATTCCAGTGAGTCCAGTACAAAAAATAAATGCTGGATAAAGAACAGTGGAATTACCGATACTATAATGGCTCACATAGTAAATTTAAGCATAGTAGTCGCGCACATCCAAACTGTAAGGCAGGTGCTGGACCAACAGAAGACAGCAATGAAAACATAAAAAGGGTCCGCACACTGTAGCTCCTTAAGTGCAATTTATTGGCACATCCAACAGTGACATTTCAAGCTACCGCTCTCCTTCAGACTTAGTAGTACACACGGAGACGCCATCTTTAAATATACATGCGGGTCACATGATACCAGTGAAAATATGTAAAGCCCACGTAAGAAAATCACATACATATAATACATCAACATATACAACATGTATAGAAGATCCTCACTGCACACAAGAATAACATCAGACCAGTAGCTGTCATAACTTCTGTATGGCTAGATCTAGATATGAGCCTCTAAAATAGGATGTCCCTAAAATATTTAGGAATCGGGAATCTATAATATCCATATATGTATCTGGAAAGAACCAGCCAGTACTGCAGTAACTGTCTTTAAAGTGTTTTAACTGGCCAGCCAAATGGGTTATAGGTATACAAGTGATAATGCAGTAATTGTACATGTATTCATGAGGTAATTTTTATGCCCAAAAACCATGATGGCTGATTTGACCAATGACCCCAAAAATGTAGTTACTGCACTCTGCCTTTGCATTGCCTTAAATGGTTCTAATAGCAATGCAAAAGCAAAGTGCAATAACTACAATGTTGTTGTTTTCTTTAAGCTTTTATATTGTTTTTAGTGACCAAAACTATTTTGACATTGATTTTTGATTCTGATTCCGATTTCTGACCACTAGATGGTGTTTAGAGAATGTTAACACTCAAACCACACACACACAGCCGGCTTCACACGTTACTCTACCCCACTATTACACTCATTTGACGTGGGGCAGATTGTTACATTATCTTGATTTAAATGTCAGTAAATGCGTTGAGATACGATTGAAATGGGCAAAATATGGACAATATTTTCCTGACGGACGACAATGTGAATGATTATGAAGAAAATGAAGATGCTGTTCATGTTATTAGATGTGGAAAGAGATCACTCTCATGGCTGCTTGATTGTTGTGGGATAACTTGACACATGATGCCTTTTAAGTTTTTATTTTATATTTTTTCCACTGCTGGCTGGATTAACTTTGTGATGTGAACGACAAAATATAGATGACATGGCATCAGCAATGATGTGAAGTTACAGAGGATAATGTTACAGCTTTCAGGGATCAGGTAAGCTAATGCTACCTAACTAAACATTCTATATGCCTGTCAGTCAGCATATACAGTGAGGCTGACATTTTTCTTGGGACCACTGGCACTCCACCATTTGAATTCATTAATTTGTGGGACTTTAACTAAACTTTTATTACGAGATTGCATGCTCTTTTGTTCTGTAAACAAAGGAGAGCCATCAAACTCAGTCTTCCACAATCCTCCAGGTATTCACACGTAGGTGTGAACTCCCCCCATGGATCCAGCTTCTAGCTACCATTGGTCAGTCTGACCTGTGACCTGTGATGTCACCAGGTCAATAAAAGGTTCAGCTGCCATTGTTCTCTCTTTTTCCTCCTGGCTTCATCTACAGAACTGCTGCTTAGCAGCAGCTGTCCTCAGTGTGGCCTGCTTGGAGCAGACACACAGTAGAACTGAACTCTCTCTTACAGAAGCGATGTGAGGGCCTGCGTAAGATTTCTGCAACAATACTTAGTGCCAACAGATACGACACAAAGTCTAATTTTGGTTATAGTTATTAATTTAATTATTAATCTGAGTTCCAAATTGATAGGTTGGTGTATTTTATGAGACTGAATCAATTCATTAGCTATCCTTTTCCCTTGTTTAAGGGTGGTGCCCCCCGAGGACTTTATTCATTAAAGTTATTATTTGTGATTATCAGTCGCGTAATTTGGGTAGAGCGTGAAATCGGCCAGGATCCCAAAGTACTGCGGGTTTTGAGTCGGATTTTGTAGTTACTGCAATTTTTATACAGGTTTTTCCTTAAAACAAAGCAAAATATAACTTGTTTGTCACAAGATAAAACAAATATCAAGAAGTTAATTTTTAGTTCTGATTCAATTTCGACCAAAAATGTTGTTACTGCAGTAAGCATTTGGATGGCAGTGTAGCTACTGCATTAATGGGCATAAGTTCATTTTAATGAAAATTTAATTTATAACCCGAAATCTGCCAAAACTCCTTTAGCAAAGCTGAAACTGGAGGAATATATCTCTCTGGGTCAGAGATGAACAGTAAAAGGTCGTCAGTGTAAAACAAGTAAGGGTCATTCCACACGGTCAAATGCCTTCTTAGCATCCATTGAAATAACCAATTCTGGAGTATCAGAAGATGACGGTGAATATAATATATGGAAAAGCCGTCTGACGTTATGAAAAGAGTGTTTAGTCTGTGGAAATATATATGCGATATAGTGCTCATGCGTCAGCCTGCATGCTGCCTGTTGCTGTAGCTCTGTCTCGTCATCTTACTTTTTCCAACTTTTAGCTTTCCTTTTTCTTCCATACTTGAGTAACTTGTGTGTAAGTGTAATTTTAACTACGTTCTTTACGAAAATGAGAGTAAGAAAGTGTTTTAGTACTTTTTTTCACCGTGGAACTTCTCCTGCTACTTGGTCAGGGCACCGCTGCAGATCAGCTGTTTGGCCACATTGTTTACACCAGGGAACAGCTGATCGCGCTGAAGCCGAGCGGCATGGTGCCCAGGACAACCGATGTCCCCACTGAGATCTGGAGGAGAACACACCAAAGATGCAGAGGTGGAACGAAGCGAGACGAGGGAAGAGAGAGGGGTACAGACAAAAGAGATTTAAGAACAAGAGATTTAAGCCGTGTCTGCCTTCTCTCATCATGGGCAACGTGAGATCGCTGGCGAATAAAATGGACGAGCTAACGGCGTTAGCCCGGAGTCAGACGGAGTTTTGTGAGTGTAGTTTGATGTGCTTCTCTGAGACATGGCTACACCAGGATATCTCGGATCATAACATTTCCATCGACGGCTTTCAGACTGTTCAGGCCGACAGGGATCACACCGGGAGCGGTAAGCGGAAAGGCGGCGGGCTTGCTGTCCTAGTTAACAACAGATGGTGTAACCCTGGTCATGTTACTATCAAGCAGAGTATCTGTGCCCTGGACATTGAACTGTTAGCTGTGGGCCATATTATCTGCCACGTGAATTCTCACATGCCATTGTTGTGACTGTTTACATCCCCCCCTCTGCTAACCCGGCATCGGCGTGCAACGCCATTCACACCGCCATAGCACAACTCCAGACTCAACACCCGAGTGCACTCATATTAATCTCGGGTGACTTCAACCATGTCAGTGTTTCAACAACATTGACTAATTTCACCCAGTATGTGAATTGTCCTACTAGAGAGGAGAGGACACTAGACCTGCTGTATGCTAACGTTAAGGACGCATACAGCTCTCCCCCCCCCCCTGGGTAGGTCAGACCACAACCTGGTTTACCTCAAACCCTGTTATGTGCCTCTGATTAAAAGGCAGCCTGCGACCACAAGGACAGTGAGGAGATGGTCAGAGGAGGCCTATGAGACACTGCAGGAATGTTTTGAGGTGACAAACTGGGATGTACTCTGTCAGCCTCATGCAGAGGACATTGACAGGCTCACTGAGTGCATCACTGGCTACATTAACTTCTGTGTGGACTGCAATGTCCCAACTAAGATGGTCCATTGTTATCCAAATAACAAACCGTGGGTAACAAAGGACATCAAAGACATCCTGAATGCCAAGAGGAGGGCCTTTTCTGATGGTAATAGGGAGCAGTTGAGGGCAATCCAAGCCGACCTGAAGGTGAAGATCAGGGAGGCCAAGGAGAAGTACAGGAGGAAGCTGGAGTGGAAACTCCAGCAAAACAACATGAGAGAGGTCTGGAGCGGCATGAAGAGCATCACTGGCTTCAGACCGACTGGCAGTAGAGGAGTTGAAGGCAGTTTGGACAGGGCCAACAAACTTAATCTGTTCTTTAACAGATTCGACACACTGGCTCCTGCTCATCCCCCCTCTAACTCAGCTGCTGTCAGCCCTCAGACTCCTCTGTGTCCACTGCTTCCCCTCCCCATCTTCCTGGGAGAGTCCTACTCCCCCCTCAACTGGCTATCAGGCTAACGGCCCCCTTCACACTACTAATGACTCCCCCCCTCCCCCGCCTGTAACCTCTGCTGTGTGCCTGACTGCTGACCAGGTGAGAGGACAGCTGATGAAACTCCACTCAAACAAGGCTGCAGGCCCCCGATGGAGTTAGCCCCGGGGTGCTAAAAGCCTGTGCCCCCCAGCTATGTGGAGTCCTTCAACATGTCTTCAACCTGAGCCTGAGTCTTCAAAGGGTCCCTGTTCTGTGGAAGACATCTTGCCTCGTGCCTGTGCCGAAGACGCTGCGTCCCAGTGGCTCCAAGGACTACAGACCGGTGGCACTGACCTCCCACATGATGAAGACCCTGGAGAGACTGGTGCTGGAACAGCTGCGGCCCATGGTCAGACCCCTCCTAGACCCCCTTCAGTTGGCCTACCAGCCCCGGCTGGGAGTTGAGGATGCCATCATCTTCCTGCTGAACTGCATTCACACCCACCTGGACAAGTCGGTAAGCACGGTGAGGATCATGTTTTTTGACTTCTCCAGTGCTTTCAACACCATCCGGCCAGCCCTGCTGGGTGAGAAGCTGGCAGCGATGCAGGTGGATGCCCCACTCATGTCCTGGATTGTGGACTAACTGACTGGCAGACCACAGCAAGTGCGCCTGCAGCACTGTGTATCGAACAGCGTGGTCAGCAACACTGGGGCCCCTCAGGGGACTGTCCTCTCTCTCTTCCTCTTCACCATCTACACCACAGACTTCAGCTACCACACAGAGTCCTGCCACCTTCAGATGTTTTCTGATGACTCTGCTGTGGTAGGAAGTATCAGCGGTGGGTGATGAGTCTGAGTACAGGGCTGTGGTGGGGAACTTTGTCTCACGGTGTGAGCAGAACCATCTGAAGCTCAATGCGACAAAGTCTAAGGAGCTGGTTGTGGATCTACGAAGGGCCAAGGCACCAGTGACCCTGGTTTCCATCCAGGGGGTCAGTGTGGACATGGTAGAGGATTACAAGTACCTGGGAGTACACATGGACAATAAACTGGACTGGGCTAAGAACACTCAAGCTGTTTACAGGAAGGGCCAGAGCCGCCTCTATTTCCTGAGGAGGCTGAGGTCCTTCAACATCTGCCGGACAATGCTGAAGATGTTTTATGAGTGTGTGGTGGCCAGTGCTATCCTGTATGCTGTTGCATGCTGGGGCAGCAGGCTGAGGGTAGCGGACGCTAACAGGCCAGTGACATTGTGGGGCTGGAGCTGGACTCTCTGTCGGTCGTGTCACAGAGGAGGATGCTGGCCAAACTACATGCCATCTTGGACAGTGTCTCCCACCCACTCCATGACGTGCTGGTCCAACAAAGGCAAAGGAGTACCTTCAGCGGAAGATTCATCCCCCCAAAATGCACCACAGAGCGCCATAGGAAGTCATTCCTGCCTGTGGCCATCAAACTCTTTAACTCCTCCCTCTAAGTGTAGTCTGTATGACCCTAAGTCATTAAACTGGAAATTAATCATTATACCTCTGAAATACTTGACATAATTGTGCAATATTCTGTGTAATACTCCTGTGCAATATTTTAGTTTAAGATTCCCCATTTATTGACATTGATATTACTCATACCTCTATTACTGCTGTGCAATATCATCCATCTCATTATCACCTTAATAAGCTACACTTAACTTGACAGTACATGCACTATTACCTTATACCATATTGTTATCATCAACCGGTAAACCCACTTAGTACTTCACACTTATTTTATTTTATACTTATACCCACTTGGTACTTAATTTCTTTCCTGACCTGTATTAGAGTGTATTATATTTTTTGCTAGCACTTCTATTCCTGTGTGCACTGACGTAAAGGCGACCTGCTGTAACAAAAGAGTTTCCCCTCGGGGATGAATAAAGTATTTTTGATTCTGATTCTGAAATGATAGTTGTCAGAACAGACTCTAAATGTCTTGCCAGCAACTTAGACAGAACTACAGACTACAACCAACAACATGTACTTCCAACATCAGAACTACAGACACTGTCTGCCCTGGAGAGACAAATACTCTTTTCAGAAGTAATATTTTTTTCTGGTAAGCAGAATAGGATATTATTTCTTCTCGTAGGTAGGCTTTGCATGTCTCCCAAATTGTTGCCACAGACACAGCTGGGTTAACATTAGTGGAAATGAAAAGGTCAATGTGACTGCTAATAGTTTAATTAGGGTTAGTAAGTAGTAGCAAACTAATCACCAGGGGGATCGTGACAGGAACCTACCAGGAAGATAGATGTCAACTATGACAGTTGTGTGGTCTGATATTACTATAGGCCTGTAGGAGAATGCGTTTACAGAGGACAGTAATTTGTTGTCAATAAGAAAGAAATCAATTCGAGAGATAGTACCATGGACAGGAGAAAAGAAAGATAACTGCTTGGCACTAGGATTGAAAAAGCAGCAAACATCTGAGACTGCATATCGCTCTATAAACAGTTAAATGACTTTAGACGATTTAGATGGAGCAGAGGGCTTGTTAGATGAAGGATCAAGACAACAGGTAAAGTCACCTCCAAGAATGAGCTGGCAGGAATTTAAGTCAGGAAGAGAGAAAAGAACGTTTTTGAAAAAGTCCTCATTGTCCCAATTTGGATGATACACATTCGCCATTTTCCCTGTTATGTTAATAAAGTGCCTATGACTCTGATATGACCATGGACACAGAATGGGACTGATTTATGAACAGGAATTGTAACCCCTCGGGCCTTGCTTGAGAATGAAGAGTGGTAGAGCTGGCCTACCAACCCTGAAGTTTAATGGGACAGTTCACCCCAAAATCAAAAATACATATTTTTCCTCTTACCTGTAGTGCTATTTATCCATCTAGATTGTTTTGGTGTGAGTTGCCGAGTTTTGGAGCTATTGGCCTTAGAGATGTCTACATTTTTTTAATATAATGGTACTATATGGATGGCACTCGGCACCAAAAAAAAAAATACATTTGAAAAACTCGAAACTGCTCACAACAAGGTCTGTGGATTATCATCATTTATGTGAATTTGCTTGTTATGTTTTGTTGGAGTAAAAACCCAAACAGCAGCGATGATGTTTGGCTGAAATGAAATGCATGAGACCTCTTTACTTCCTGTAAGCTCTGGCTCCATGAAAACTGATTGGGCCTTTATTTTAAAATGCAGGGCTTGTCAGGAGATGATGCCAATGGCTGTAAACTGTTGCGCATCCCCGGTGTGCTACAAAGTCCCCTGTTAGAAGCCCAACAGGAGGATGTTGCCAACACTGTGCTTTCTGCATGCTTCCACACTTCAGAGATGAGTATTTTTATCTCTTTAAACTCAAGGGAAAGAAATAAACAAATAAAATGTAAATCTAAAAAAAACAAAAAAAACAATAAAAAACAAACATAGAAGGTAGGAAAGGGAAGAATGATGGGAATTGGCTTTGTGGAACTTTTTTCAAAGGCAGATTTATTTCTGTCAAACAATGTTTTAACATTTCATGGCTCCACATGAAATGGTTCAGTCGAAATCAATTATACAATGCTAAATCTTTTATTATTCAAAGCCCCTCTGAGAGGCTCAGTGATGTTCACGTAACAGGTGGAGTGATAAGATCCAAAGATCCGCAGTACTGATTTCTTCTTCCTAAGATTGAATTTAACAACATCTACTGCTGTATTTATACTACGTCTCCAAAGAATCCCCCATTCAAATATTATGAAAAACCAATACATTACTGATAAGGCAGCTGAAGACTGCATTTAATACCTATAATTCATGGAGTGAATTCCATCCAGCGGTCAGCTTATGTTCCAGTGGATCAAAAAGACAACAGCTGATGACCAAATTTCTAATAAATCATGTTAATTTTTAAAAATTGCATTCTAATCAGTTTTTGCCCTGCTTGGCAAGGTCTTTTGATTCTTTTTTTTTCATTTTATGTTCATTTCCAGGGATGGCAATGCCGGTTAGTACACCACTCTGGTCTAGACCATACACAGGAAGTCTGTCCGAGGCAAGCAAACAAATCAGAGAGGGAGCAGGAAAAAATCCAAAAATCAAAAGAACGAGATAAAGTCCAAAAACCAAAGATACATACACTAGGAAATGCTGGAGAACGATGAACATAGGTGGTAGAACAAAGACAATCTGGCAAAAAGCAGTGAACACAGGAAGTATATATAAGGGGTTGAGAGGGCTGGAACTGAAATGACAGGAGAGGTTAGTGTCAGAATAAAACAGGAAACACAGTAGACAAGGTCCCACAGAATAAATTCTACTGATTTTGATGATCTCCTGACTTTTCATCTTGTGCCACCAGCAGGTTTCACATCAATGGATTAGCTTAAAATTTTGTACAGACATTCATGGTTCCCAGATGATGAAACCTATTTACTTTGGTGATCCTCTGACCTTTCCTCTAACATCTCCATGAGGTTGACTTCTTTGGTTGTTATTCAAATATCTCAACAACCTAAAAAATTCATGGCCCTCAGAGGATGAACTGTTATGACTTTCATCCTCTGACCTTTCATCTAGCGCCATCATCACATCAAAATTTTTATTGTCAAATACTATGGCTTATGATTACAAACTAATGACATTGCCATCAGCCTCAGCTGTACTTTGTGTAAATGGTAAATGGACTGTACTTATATAGCACTTTGACTAGTCTTTCTGACTACTCAAAGCGCTTCAGTGTGTTTAGTGTTAGTTAGCAAATATCATGCTAAATATGACAAACATTATACCTGCTAAACATCAACATGCTAGCATTGTCATTGTGAGCATGTTAGCATGTTGACATTATCATTTAGCTTAAAGCACTGCTGTGCCTAAGTACAGCCTCACAGAGCTGCTAACATGGTTGCAGACTCTTCGTCTTATTTCTTCTTTTATGTTCAGCACAGGGGACCATTTCAGCTATACCTTCTGCAGTTTTCAACTGTCATTTAGCTTCAGGATTGAGTATTTTTAACATGTCACCAACAATGTGTGTCAATCAATTCATTGTGTATATCAAGTAGCAACTTCTGGTTAGCATGACTAATAATCGTGTAGCAGTTACTTCCAAAGAGAGGTAAGCCACATTTCCAAACAATTTTGGTATAGTACCATTGAAACCCTGTACCGACGTACCTAAACCCTAGTTTTGCATTTCCACCGCAGACAGTAGTCTTTTAGTGTAGGTGTGGTCATAGCCGCATTAACCACGTTAGTAAGCGTAACATCATATCTAACGTGACACAGTAAACAAGGAACACAATGGAGGACACTGAATGTTTCGTGTGCTTATTACAACAAGGAGACAAGCTTTGTTTGAGAAAAGGCTGCAGGCAGCAAAGAAAAATACTGCCGAAAAAACCAAGAGAGTTTGGGATATGCTACTTCAGAGTTCAGACCAGGAGAACATCTCCGACCTCCTGTTGGCCAAACAAATAAGAGGACGTAAGATGGTAAGCTAACCTAGGCTACATTACGTCCCTTGTTACAATTTATTTATGTCATCACACTTTGGAATCTTGCGACCAGCGCAGAGTACAGAAGTATTGGCCATCATTTTTTGGTGTCAGCAAAACAACTGCATGTTAGTGTGTGCGAGAGTTCTGCAATGCTGCCAGCAGGTTTTTGGTTCCAGAACAGATTCATTTTCAGTTCAATTTCAATTCAATTTTATTTATATAGCGCCAATTCATAACAGACGTTATCTCATTGCACTTCCCATAGAGCAGGTATTGGTACCATTGATGGGTCACACATACTAATTTTGGCACCGCAGGAGTACCACTGTAACTACTTTAACCGTAAAGGCTGGCATTCCATCATCCTTCAAGGAGTAGATGGAAAGGGACTGTTCTAGAGTGTATATTCAGGAATGGTTGGGAGTATGCATGATGCTCAGGTTCTAAGACTATCCACATTGTGGGAGCTAGTTGACCGTGGCAGCTTTTTCCCAGTTTACACTAGGAACATTGGTGGGGTTACCTGTGATGGCACAGGGTGCAGAGGAGGAGGGCAGGGATGCACGAGAGGGTCTGATGCGCTACTTGAAAATTTTTTAAACCTTTGTAATGCCTTGCAATTGTAATGAACACAAACTGTGGCGTCCGAGCAAACATCGCTGGAAGCAGGTGTGTTGAATCCTCACAACCGGTGCCTGCATCATTGTCACTTGTGGAAGTGGAATCTTCAAATGAAATGTTAAACAAATTGCGTGTTAATTACACCAACTACTACAGCACTATACAAAATAACAAATACAGAAAATAAAACGTAAACAGCAGCACACAATGGGTTGCTAGTAGGTCACTAGTTAGATAGCTTGTCGTTATTTAGTTAGCTAACAATGGGTCACTAGCAGGTTGCTGGAAACAAAAAAAGATTTTACAGAGTTGAACAGTAAAAGTAAACAAAGCTTGCAAGCAGAGTAACATTACAGAGCAAACACTTTAGCTACAACAAAACGCACATCTGCCTCCACCCTGGACTCCAGCAAAGCTGTGGCAGATTCGATGCCTCCCTCTCTTCCAATGCTCACCGGCCTGTGGCCATAGATGGTGTCCATCATATCGAACCACCTACAGCTTTTTCTATTCATACCACTCCGACTGTTGTGGCCCTTGATCCTCCTGTAGTCGCTCCTGAGCATTTTACTTTTCGTCCTGCATTGCTGGCATGTGCGGTGGAAGCTGTGGTCAGCCATGCGTTGAGAAACGAGCCAAAAAGTGTTTCGTTCCTCACTGCTCCATCCAGTTCTTGCTGTATTTCCTCATCACCAGCGATGCAGAGGAATGTCTGCACCTCGTTGATCGTCCACAGAACAGAGTTGCGTGCCGACGATAAATAGAAAGAAAACGAGTTAAATAAAAATAATTTTCAGGTAGTCTTTAGAGAATCTGTCGCAGTCGACAGGGTATTTAAAAATGGTGGGTTGTGCCAGTTTGTAAATAGCCCTTTGTCGTGCAAGAAGTGACAATTCTGTTGACCAATCAACGGACCACAGTGTTTTAACTCTGCCTTTCAGTATCGGCTCAGCTCGCTTCGAACCTCAACAGTGGGATAACAAAAAACGAGATGGTATGCAGTGGTTCTATTGGTACCATCCACAACTTTTGCCAATGGAAACATGAAAATAACCGTTCTAATGTGTAACGAACTGAACTGGACTGTTTGGTGGAAAGAGCTCACAATTACCCCACTGTTTGTTTTCACACAGTGCCATACTGCTTCAACAACAATGATACCCAAATTAAAACCCATCTATACAGTTAAATCAGATTCACACTACAAAATCCACATTGAGGACATTGGGGGCTTAGCCCAGACCTCTGTGGGGAGGTGTGGGGGGGATCCTCTCCTGGGATTTTATTTTGATAAACAAGCTTTATTTTGTTGTTTTTTATGCACTATGGGACCTTATTTACATTAAAGTACATGTCTTAATTGAAAAATTGAAATGTGTACCTAAAAAAAGTTATTTACTTTCCAAATTAATTATGAATTGTGATAACAACATTAGTAGTTGTTAGTAATTAGTATTAGTATTGAGTAAAAACATAATACTTAACAACTGCTATCATTAAACGTTTATTGACTAGAGTTGGAAAACAGTTAAATGTATTTATGTTAACATTAATTTATTGGAATATTAAAAGGGCTTTCTTACACTCACTCAGTCTCACCCACACACACACACACACACACGTGCCCTATTCACACACACACTGCAAAATAACTACACGCGCAATTATGGCTGTGAAGTGCAGGTGAGGGGGGAGGGACCTATCACCGCTGAACCCCCACTCGTAGGACGACTGCTCCCGCCACTTGGCCTGCAGTACTCATACAGAAACACAGGAAACAAAAGAAAAATGTGGTCAGTTCAAACACATCTATTAAAACTTTCAACACAAGGCACAAATAACTACCATTTGCAATATCATGTACACTAAACAATAAAACTCTTGGGTGAAGATGTAAATAGTACCAAGAAACTGCTTGCTACTAAAACTTAAGCAAGCAATCTACAAGAAAACAAAATTAAATGTCTCGATCTCGACTGCTTATATATTATGACAATCAAATTGAAAATATGAATCACCCGTCTAGAACTAAGGTGGCTTGGGAGGGACATTCACAGCTGGCTACATGGTATGGTCAGAACTGACAGATTAATACAACATCCAGATTGTTATTTTCTTTTACTTCACATTATCATTTTATACTTGATGAGAACATACCACCCACATTTACAGTGTGCCAAACCAATACTATGTGCCCACACGCCTCACATTCTTGTTTGCCAGAAGACCTGCTGAGAGCTCAGCCACGTTAAATCTACATCATATGGTGTGTGAGAAAGCCAATTTGAAGGACCCCATTTTTCACTCAGAGGTGAGAGAGAGTTGTTAAAATGGAACACCTTGTGATTTTTTTCTCCCCTTTCCTCTTGCCAGAGGCTGTCGTGAAATTAGAGGGTAAACCAGACTTGGCAATTAATTGCAGGTAGGAATAAAACTGGGAGCCTGGCAAAGATAAACACCTTGTATAAATAGAAATACGCAGTTATATATGCAGAAAACATCGGTCCTTCACATCAGAGGTGTAAGATGGAGTTGGCAGCTGGCTAAAGCCAGACCTGTGTTCATGGTGAGAATGGGCCACCCACAGGATAATGAAGTGAAGAATTGACTGCACTGAAAATATTTCATTAGCCGCACTCAGTCCATGCATTGTTCCTCCCTCAGAGTACACCTGAATCATGAGCAAGGTACTCGAATTGTATGGAAAATGAGAATGAGAAAGAGAGAAAGGGAGTGTCACAAAATTAAAGGGTTGGTTCAACTATATTACAAAAAACACTATTTTTCACTTTAATTTTCACATCTCTAGTGGTATTGAGCCATGTGAATATATATTTTTTTTGTCCGAGTGTTGAGATATCTGTCTCTGAGATTTCTGCCCCCACACGAGTGCAATGATGGTAAAAGGAATGATGGTAAAAGGAATTTAATTAGTGATGCATTTAACGGAGTTGTTCAGCATTTTGGGAAACACTCTTCCCTTTTTTTTTTTCGAAAGTTAGATGAAAAAATTTGTGCCATTCATGACTGTACATTAAAGTATTTCATCATAACATTAAATATTTGTGACAAAATAAGCAACAATTAAAGTCAGTTTGAGTAGGTATTATTTATTAAGAATTTAACACTCAAAATCTAAGCTAATCTTCATCAAGACTGTGGGTGTGGGTTGATCAGATTTAATTCACAGTGGCATAAGCAGTGACAGCATACAGAGTTTCTTAATCAGCTTCTTGTCATTTTCAAGCAGCCATTTTTATGATTTTGCCTTTAAAGGTGCCCTATAGAGTTTTCTTGTGAACAAACACAGTTTGTGTATCCTTGAGGCCTCACAAATGTTTTACATGCTGTTCCTTCCTTAACATTTTCATTGTTTGCATACTTTAAATTGTGCATTGTGCATAGCTAGCAGTTGTCTTCTTTTTTTTGCTGGCTCATTGCTATGTTTCTTGGATCATTACCACCACCAACTGTCAATCAGTAGTATGTTATGTTTTGTTTTGTTTGTTCCATTTCTGTTTTTTTCTTTTAACTTCTGGTTGCTATTGCTGGCTATACAAGTGAAAAGTCATGGTCCAATTGTTTCATACATTCTGCTATACATTTCTCAAAGCTGGGAACACATTTTGA
The DNA here is from genome assembly GCF_020085105.1 of Siniperca chuatsi. Taxonomy (NCBI): domain Eukaryota; kingdom Metazoa; phylum Chordata; class Actinopteri; order Centrarchiformes; family Sinipercidae; genus Siniperca; species Siniperca chuatsi. The sequence goes on from NC_058057.1 coordinate 3,468,355, forward strand.
AAAAGTCATATGACCTGCCACCACCACATCCTCCACAGATATCAGATTAAAAAGACAATATTTGGCACGCGTTACATACAGCATTACCTAGCTTACAGCCAGCTCAACAAGCTTGTGTTGCTGTAAGTTAGCTGTTTCTATGGTGAAAATTTTTCAAAAGCTCTGATACTAACTCATCAATATGATGAAAAAATTAGCCGCACCAGGTTAATAAGTCATTAACATTAGTTGTATTACTCACAAATGATCAATGATCCAGCTGAGTTTTGATTTGTTGGTGTGGAATCTGATGTTACAAACTACAATGCCTAGCTGTTTTAGGAAATGACTCACCTTTTATGAAAAATGAAAGTATATAATTGTGACCCATTTTTAAAGATCTTCAATAGCAACAAACAGGCTTGAGGCTGAGTGCCACAGATAGGCTGGGGAAAGTTTTGAGAGGCAGACTAACACATTATTGATTAGTCTTTTCATGGCATTTGAGGATGATAGCAAAAATATAGAATATTACCAATGTTATTCTTTTACATTGTTTTTTAATGAAATTCCTTTCTTTACTTTGGATTCATGGTTTTTGTATACATGTCAACTCCCAAGATCACTGATGTTCTTTTGTCTTGTTTGTCTTGATTTTTTTGCAATTTCTTGGGTATAAACCAAATCGGTGCACAGTAGGCTACATAAATAAAATAATAATAAAGTAAGAAAGTAAGTAAAGCTTAGTATTTGAATAGCGCTTTTTAAAACACACAGTTACAAAGTGCTTCACATACAGACATGAAAAATATAAATGAATAAATAAATAAAGATATATTACAATACAAAACACAGCACAAAACCAAACTGAAACAAACCAGTACATATATATTCAGTTCAGTTCAATTTTATTTATATAGCGCCCTAAGCGGAGTAGAGGGGTCAACCGCCACAGGGCCCACGTTCAGTAGGGGGCCCCTACTGAGCTACCGTATTAATGGCTGAGGCAGGCCTTTATTTCTTATTCCCTCTACTTGATAAGTATAATTTGTCACATTGTGGCAGACAACACAGAATGAGTGATTGGATGCAGTTCTCAAGGGTCATGAACTGTAAACACTGTAGTAAAATACAGCTGGTGTCAAGAAATGTAAAAGTCACCTCATTAATGGTTAAAACTATAAACCAGCACAAAAATGACAACTACCAACATAAACCACCATGTTCTGAACAGACACATTAGAAACACTAACAAAAAATAACATTTGCATTTTGGAACATAAAACAGCAAACTTAACAAACCTTATCTAGTAAACTTTATCAAACTTAATCTAGCTAGGCACTAAAATGCTGTGTGTTGAGTGGGACATAAACACTGACAAAGCAAAAGTGGTTGGCAGGTTTGTCACCATGAAGGAGAGGAGTATGAAGTGATATGTACAAAGTTCATTGTCCTGTTCGGATTATTTTGTTCAATGGAGGATGGTGGAATACACAAATGGATTACGTTAGCCTACACTAAGCTAGTCTTACACCAGGAGGAGGAGCAGGAACAACAGTTGGTGAGTAAAACATACATAATTAGTCTTCATTAACTTAAATTTTGGTTATGAAGAAATCTGTTGTTTGAATATATGTGTATCACACCTGTCTGTGTCACTGCCTGTGGTGTTGTAGTCTGTCTATTTTATATTTGAAAGGCCTTGTGTAGTGCTGTAGACCGCTAAAAGCTTATCTTTTTAGAGAGGCTGGGTGGACTGATTATATTAAGCTTTGAGAATGAAAGAGCAAATAAGTTGAATAATTTTATTTTATTCATACGTATCTTTTTTTTTTTGCTAATAACCAAACCTGCCCTTCCTGAATCCCAACATAGCTCCCATTCTACTTTTGGAAACTCTAGGAACCACAAGTAACCCTGCATTCTGGGAGCACAGTGTTCTAGTGGGGTAATTGTGAGCTCTTTACGATATGATAGTGCCTGATCATTAAGAGCTTTGTAGGTGAGGAGAAAGATTTTAAATTCTATTCGGGATTTTGCAGGGAGCTAGAGTAGAGAAGCTAATATTGGAAAAATATGATCTCTTTTCCTAGTTCTTGTCAGTCCAAGTGTTGCAGCATTCTGGATCAACTGGAAAGTCTTAAGGGACTTATTTGGGCAGCCTGATTTAAAAAAAAGAAGAAGTCTGCAAGAATAAGTATGGCCTAAGCCTACTAGTGCAAAAGAGTGCAAAAATAAGTATCTAGTACAAAACAGCGCAAAAATAAGCATCTCGTGCATCTTCAAAACAAGAAGCATCTTCAAACAAGAGAGGTTTCCATGGGCCGAGTCATCAACGTGAAAATGGTTCTCTCAGCTTGGGTTTAGAGACTGCAAATTTATGTCATGGTTTTGGGTTTGTGTTTAGTTATTTCCTGTTTTATTTTAGTAAGAGTTCTCCCTCATGTGTCAGGTATATCTCTCATTAATTACTGTTGCGCAAGTGCAAAATGACTTGAATGAATGGTTAAACTTTGGCCAAACTGCCAAAGAGTTCCACATATAAGACACAAGGCTCTCCTGAAATAATGAGGGTAAATTTGAGAGAAAAATAGGTGATTTCATATTCAATCTGTTATACTTTGTATGCTATGCTGTCTGAATAATCTTGAATCTTGCTAACCCAAATCTTAATAGCGTTGCTAGTATCAGATCACTCTTAAATTAGATTTATAGACTTTCTTTACTGCAGACATTTTCACTTTTTATAGGAAAAGAGAAGGTGGAACATTAATGATCCAGCAATTATTGCAATGCAGCAATTAATGATTTCATGCTTTACACATGTTTGACAAGTCAAAATATCTACTCTAAAGGTGTATTCCAACATATAGCCAAATTGTTCTTCATCCTCCCTCCAGGAATCAAACTAAAAGGTCAGTAGACCTAATAACGTAGCCTGCAGAGAAAATAAAACTATATTTGGGTATGTGGTTACCTAATTAGTGACCCAGGTTTAATTTTTGTTAATGTAAACAAATAGATAAAATGTTACATAATTATTTTCAGTATTATTTTCTGTTTTATAAAAATGTATCTGCCCGTCAGACTTCTTTTGTTTACATTTGGTCTCTTATTAGTTAGATGGCGGAGTTAAAGTTATCTGTTGGAGGAACTGAGTTAAGTCCCGTGGAGAGAATGTGAAAAATATAACATTAGGCACCTAAATGTTATGCTCATTATAAAAAAATTTGAGGAGTGTAAGAAATGAAAAATGTACTATTAATCAGTTCACAGTTTAAGTTGTATTGGTAATATGTTAAAAGCCATAATTCATGATTAAAAGATTAAAAATCATAATTTATGATGTTACAAAAACAAGACATTTCATGCAAGAAGATGTAAAGTTTAAACACTATCTAATTCATATAATTGCTATGATGTTGAAGTAGCACATTCAGAATTTTGGTGATGTGATAATCCATCATGGCCATAGATAGTTGAAACTTGGGGACTGAAAGTAATAGCCCTGTTGTTATACAGGTTTTTGAGATCCCCTGAAGTGCCTGGGACCTTGGATTCTTGATTCTGTCCTTGACGAAGGAGATGGTGAGCCACCGATCAACCTCATCATCACTCATTCCCAAGGAGGAAAACATCTCTTCCTTCACTCCCTTATTTTGATGATACCAGGCACCACCTAGCTACAGTATTACACTATAAACCTCACATTCTACTATAGAATACTGTAATACATTTAACAGTAATATACTGTTGAAAAAAATTACGGTAGTGACACCGTAAACCTCATATTCTACTGTAGACTACTATAATAAATTTTACGGTAATATACTGTTAAATTACAGGAGGGACACCATATAATAACGGTACAATACGTGGACATTTTTTACAGTGTAAAAACCCAAAACCTCAGCACTTGGTTTTTAGTATTGGTCAAAAATGATATCAACCCCCCTGTAGATACAGTTATCATTTCGTGCTTTGTGACCTTGTATTTCACAACCAGCCCTGATTTGTCACTTGTTGCTGATCTACTCTGACATGTCTGCACACTGTCTCTTGCTGACCACTGGTTCATGAACCTGCCCTGCAGTAAGTATTTGCTGTCAACGTCTCAACACTGTCAATCAGCCTCCAACCTTCAGGCCTGCAATCTGCCCACCACTGCGTCAGTGGCACATTGCTGGCAATCCCATGAGTCACCCAGAGTCCAACGTTGTCACTGCACCCAGGCATTACCGAGTTGGCTGACAGACTTACACAACGACCAGGGGATGATCTACAGTCACCTTGATTTGAAACTAACCCTGGGGTAACCATTTAGCACACAATACACGATGGGAAGGACATTCAAGAATTAATTTATAAATGTCTGTTTTGCTTCTGTACCTCCTATCACAAACTGATAAACACAATAGGGATTGGCCTGTTCATAAAAGTTGTTCTGTACACTCTATAATCTGCAGTGTTATAATTGTTCATTGTGTTGTAACTCTGCCCTTTCCTTTGTTGCTGCTCAGCCTAGTTTCAGCTTGGATCAATAAAGTTAATCTTGTATTATCTTAACTTGAAAATGATTAAGGGCTTGCAGGGTCACGTGATGCCTGGAGCAGGATATCCCTCTCTTCAAAAGCATAGCCTATAGAAGATTTCAAGCCTTTGTTTGTCGTAAGGGGTGCTGTATAGAGGTATGTGGACCCAAAAGCAGATGACGAGGAAGCGGTCTCAGGGTGAAGCAGCCGGATGACTACCGTGTTTATTGTGGGGTGGTATGCAGGCAAGTACAGGCAGAGGTGAAAACAGTACAGAAGGGAGCAAGCAAGATCCAAAAATCCAAAATCCAAACAAGGTACACGGGAGAACAAAGAATCCAACACAACTTACAGCAAATGTTTGTGAGGACCAACACCATGTGTACAACAATGATCCAACACTGAACAAAGAAAAGACCAAGACTAAATACCCTAGGGGAGGTGAGACAACGAGACACAGGTGCAAACAATCAAGGGAGGACCAATAATCAAAACTGGAGGGAAAACACAGACAGGAAGTAAAAACACAAGACACACAGGGAAGAAGAATACTACCAAAATAAACCAGGAAGTGACAACACATAAACTATCACACTGTTTATACACTATACATACAAATTAACCTCTGAAGGATTCTTGATAAGCCACAAAATGCTGTCTTGTATTTGACAGACCTGCCAGATCATTTGTTATAATGTAGAAATGAAGTGCAGGAAGAGAGGATGTGTTATGAGATTTAATGGAGGGCTCTTAAACCTCTGAGAGAAGAACTTGTTAAGCACTTGAATATAAGAATAGTTGATGATTAAAATGACAGTTTTCATATACTGTATGTTGGATAGGGTAATGTGGCTAATGTGTCAACCATCCGTGGCAATATTAGATGCTCAGAGCAGCTGCTCCAGCCGTCCATTCGCTCCATTATTAACCTGACCGCTGCACTATAAGACGCTGTGAGCATCAGTCCCATTAGAGAACCGAGGACCCGCTGCCCGGAAGTATTTTCCTTACTGTTAATTCCCATGTTATGGTTTTCTTTCAATGATATCCTCAACATTTCTCAACAAAAAAACACAAACGTGTCCTTGATAATTCAACAATAAGATAGGTTAATGTTGTGGCTATCAATTTAAATTATTTCTCCTTCGATTCTGAGAAATAATTTTTTTTTGTGTCAGTTTTGGATAGCGGAAGGCTAGGCTAAGCGTCTAGCGAAGCAACTAGTAGCTCAGTGTTCCAACATCCACAAGTGGCAAGTGCTATCACAACTTGAGATTGACGAGATACAACACAACACAAATGCTACGGCAAGGGGGAGCCAGGACAAGTGGGGTACGAAGCCCTAACAAGTGCAATCACGCTGAACGAGGCAGACTGACCTCATGGCGAGAATGAATGCAAGGCAACCCCGACGCCAATTGCAACGGCTAAGTGAAGTACTATCAGAAAGTCTCCTAGAAGATGTGAATGCAGCATGGAGTGCGATCCCAACCACAACCATCACTGAAACCAATGAGCTGATATACGCCTCAGCAGCAGAGATCCTCGAGATGCTTGGCTTGGGAGCCATGAGAAACAGTACCCACCATGGAAACGATGAGAAAGCAAGTACCCAAGGCTTCAAGCCTTGGCCAGCCGCCTAAAGAGGTACACGAGAGATAATGCAAAAGTTTCAATGGCAGGGTAATAACAGCAGAGCAGACCCACCAAGGCTGGAAACGGAACAGTACTGGAAAAGTATCTCCCACATGAAACAAACTTAACTTAACTTTAACCTACGTAACATTGCAAAAATCAGGCACATCCTGCCTCAAAATGATGCCGGAAAACTAGTCCATGGATTTCTGGGCTAGATTATTGCAATTCCTTATTATCAGGCTGCCCGAATAAGTCCCTTAAGGCCACCTGCTGCCCCCGTGTTCCTGCTCGACAACTGCTACTACAGTTGTTGTTATTGAATCTGTTACTGTCATTATTATTCCTATGACTGTCATTCCTATTGTTATTAATTTATTAATATTACCGTACCATTACATTATTACTATTTTAAAATTCTAGGTGGAATTTGCATTGTGCTTCCCTCTCCCCTCCCCCTTTTCTCACCCCCACACCACTTCTGTCTCTCTCTCAAAACCTCTTTCTCTGTCTCGCTCTCTCAAAAACATCTCTCTCTCTCTATCTCTCACTCTCTCGCTCTCAAAACCTAACATGGCAACGGCGGATGGCCGCCCACCACTGAGTGTGGTTCTGCTCGAGGTTTCTGCCTCTTAAAAGGAAACTTTTTCCTTGCCACTGTTGCCAAGTGCTTGCTCATGGTGGGATTTGTTGGGTCTCTGTAAATAATATTATAAAGACTACGGTCTAGACCTGCTCTATAGGAAAAGTGCAATGAGATAACTTCTGTTATGAATTGGCGCTATATAAATAAAACTGAATTGAATTTAACCACACGTCCGAATTCATCACTGATTTGTCTGTATGTGTGTCAATCAATATGTTGTTGTCAAGGCTGTTGCTAGCCTATAAATCATTGCGGCTCTTTCTGACAGAAGCTGTCAGTATGCTAACGGTAAGTTAGATATCATGCCGAAGAGAAAGTCAGTCTTTTCGAAAGAGCTCCAGGATGCTTACTCCTTCCTTCGTAAAGTACCTGGCATCGAAGATGCTGCTTTCATGGTGTCCATGGTGTTGAAAGGTGCGCTCGGTAGGTGTGCTAAGTGCTGAAATAATTGCCCCCCCATCCTGATGAAAACGCAGATGGTGCATGCCAAAGCGTATACATGTGTGCATGCATGAATGTGCGGTACACTTAAGGGTCCCGGTTTGGGGGTTAGGGGTCACCCTAGTCATTCTGAAAAACTGAAAGATGTTTCTGGGGTTTATTATCCATATTTTAAGATAAACAAGTATCTACTACAGCACTTATTAGAATTGAAACCCGTCGTTATTTTATGATAATGATTAATTTGATAGCATACAAAATGCTACAGCTCCCATGAATTTTTGCCAGTGTGACAGTGAGTCTTAATGCATCATTGTAACTGTTGGTTTCCACCTTATCTATGATATCCACCAACACTCTCTTTCCACCTTTAAAACTTTTTGCTGTAATCTAAGCTGTCTACAAAAAGCTTTACGCCATCATCGTCTTGTCCCATTATTGTTACAACCATGTCTCAACCAGCTGCCAACTGCTGATATATACAAGTATTGGGATTGTTGGAAATGGTGTTTGTTAAAAGCCGCTAAAAACAAAACAAAAAATCTACAGACTTTTGTTTAATTTAGACATCTGGAATGAACCTCACAACATGCTGTTGAGCAACACCATATTTAGTGTTTGTAATTTGTGTTATTACATATTATATGTCAAAGTGATTTGGTATGTATGTAAAACCTTCAACAAATAAACACCATTTTCAGTTTAATTTTCAATAATGTGGACATAGCATCCCCCTCTGGCTAGAGGACAGTCAGCTCAAGATGACTGACAACTGTTGGGATGAAAACTTGACTAACCAAGGCTGAGGGTAGTGGGACTAACACTGCTCTGAGTCATGATGGAAAGATCCATATTGCAACATTAACATTCTATAGGTAGTGTATTACTATAATAAACTCTATAATCTTTTCTGTGTCTTTAACAGAATCCAGTCCTCTCTGTGTGCCAGCCTGTATTAAACAGTGTATCAGTATGTGTGTTGTTAATCTGCCCATGTACCAGTGTCACCAAGACACCATCTTTTACATTCAGTGAGTAAAATGACTCAGATGCTGATAAAATCAGTCGACTGACTTTCAACCCCCTGCTGACTCTCAATCTTCTCAGAATCATAAGGTTTTTCATCACTATGTCATTTACTACATATAAAGCACACAATACAGTCTGCACTTTCAAAGACCACAAAATAACAAAGCTGAAATTGAAGCAAAATTGTCCCCTCCTTTTTTCAAAGCAGCAAATATCACATATTAATAGATCTTCATGCTCTTTTGCTGTTTATTGCGCTGCCACAATAATTTGGAGTTCTTTTGAAGAAAGAGACATTGACAGGATTGCCTGGTATGGTGTTTAATGTCTTATTTTTTGACACGCTGGCTATACAGACAGAAGAGGTCTGCATATCTTTCACAAGCTTGCACTAAAGCCGAATCCTTAATGATATAAACACACAATATACTATTTTTAAGCCAGTTTAGAAGGATTACGCTGGGATTTCCCACTAATATGGCATCGTACAGTATACTCACAAGTGAGATGGCTGATCATTTGACTGGACCCAGGAGGAATGTACAGTAATTCAACAGGGATTTCATTGTTTTTATAACACTCTTTACTTTATTTTCTGTACTCTGGTTGCACTGTCTTGAACTCTTTTAATTCTAATATTTTGTAAATCTCTCTAGAGGTGTTCAGCACATGAAGAAATTAATCTTTAAACATGAATACTCAAGCTGAACTCATTTTGTGGAATCACTAGTGTCACTGACTGAATCAGACGTTTATTTGCTGAGTGATCACAGTCACATTATACTGTATATTACTTCCTTGTTAAAAGCTTATTGAAAGACAGTGAAAGCTACAGAAACACTCATGATGTGATAATTTTGTTGTAAGTAGGTGGTTGCTGAGCTATTTCTTTTTGAGCTTTTCTACTGAACGAAAATGTTTGAGCCAACAACAGATTAAACATAGTATCTAGGATTGGCACACAACACACACAACAAAACAAAAATCACATAATTTGATTTTATAAGGCTACAGCTTTATAAAATTGTTATGGCTAATGTGTTAGCAAACTATTAACTGTTTACATATCCAGCAGACACAAAATAACTTTAGCATTAGTTTGAAGTGCTGTTTCTTAAGGAGCCCCCTAAAGGTCACTGCGAGAATATTTTTGAGGACTACTTTTGTATTCCCTCACAATATGTTTTGTTTTACCTCGCAATATTTTGCATTTCCTCGCATTACTTTTCTTCTTCCATTCCTTCTGAGCCATATGTCTGTTTAATGGAAGGTAGTGTGGAGATTCTCATGTTAATGCATTTAGCATTGTTAATGGACACCTCATATGATGTCCATTGCAAGGAAGTTATATGGTAGAACATTATCAAACTTCTGGGTAGGAGCTGTATGTATAAGGAACACCTGTTTCACTATTGAGGTTACTTTAATTTGTTTTGTGCAAAGAACAGAGAACACTGTGCAAAAACGCAAAAAGCTTTCCAACTGAGCATTCCTGATGTATCTCTGCAAGTGGTTCAATGTTGTCTGCTCTTTCTGCGACAGAACCACATATTCTGTTTGCAGCATTTCAGTCACCTTCTGTATTGCTTTTTTTAACTCATATAATACACACATTAGCTTTATGAGGTACATTCAACTGCACATCTGTAATTCCGCCTCTTGAGACGTCTCCTTTTCCTCAGTGAAACCCCTCTGGAGTACAGTACAGTATAGAGTACAGAGTACAGTAACTGTTCTCGAATAAAATTGACAGCGTCCTGTGGATTACCATGCTGTTTTCTTCTGTAGAGACCTTTTGATCAACGAATTTGTTTAAGATTACTTTCACTAATTACATAACCATGCATGCCTATTGAGCAGCAGTACTAAATCAGCATACTTATTGCCCAGTTCAAAGTAAAATTCAATGAGCTGATATACTGTTGTGTTGAGCTGGGAACAGCTGAGCAGAAATAGTCATATGGCTCAGAAGGAATGGAAGAAGTAAAGTATTGCGATGTAACGCAAAAGTGTTGCGAGAGAATGCAAAGCATATTGCGAGGTAACGCAAAACATATTCGCATATTGCGAGAGAATATTATATATTCACTCTCTTTCTAGCTCCGTGTTTGATTTCACCAACTCTGGAGGAATGTGGGCTCTTTAGCTACCAGATACTTCTCTGTTTACTAGCTACTCACTAACTTTTGTCAACCATTTGGTTAAAAAAAAAAAGATTGGTGCAGCTTTAAACATTTCGTACACACATTGATAACTTTGCAGTTTGATAACTTTGCATATTCCCAAATGGGGTGAGGGAATTGTGGGAAAAGTTGATGGCCTACTTTGACCGAGTTCAATTGTTGTGCATGAACAGGAAAAGAAAAAGCCTGTTTCCCATGTAAAGCATCTGAACTCAATTTTTATTATTTAATATTATTTATTGCATAAATCCCATCTGACTTTAAAGCAGATGACATGTACAGACAGCAGTGGCACAGAAGACAGATCACAGAAGACAGATGGTTCAGTTTCAATCTAAATACATTCAGATGTACCTTCAGAAGTTAAATTAAAGCAGCTGAGTTAGTTAAAGTGTTGCTGTCTTGGAAATAACATGTTGTTTAATTAGTTTGTTTAACAGTATACCTCACTGAGGCTTTGAGCCACACTGTTTGCATTCCATTTACATCACTTTCCTCAGCTGTAATTAACACAATGATTCAATGTCTTCCATTTCTCAGTAGACCAAACAAAAGTATAAGAAAATGAAACTGTGCAAAGCCGTAAACAGTGCTGAGGTATGTGTGAGATGATGTACATAATAAATCAGCTTTGTACCTCTGTAATACACTTCTTTAAGTCCAATGTAATGAATGTCACTTGAAGGATTCAAGTGCAGTCTGAAAAAAATTTGCATTCAATTATTGTGGAGTTAGAGCAATTCGAAAAGGTTACCCAGCCTCCCCCTGCCTGGAGCATACATGGAGGCTGGTGTTCTCTCTGTTTTGCCGTCTGCATATGTCACCTGTAACATTAATTTGATTAATAACTGAATAGTCTCTCTTCACTGTTACCCTCCCCTTGCCCTCATAGCCTCTGCGGGGTGTGAAAGGTCTTCTCATTTGTGTCCCCATTGTTCCGAAATCGTCTGTGAGCATTCAGAAACCTTTCAGTCTAGACAGATGCAGAATGTCAACACTCTGAGAAGTCAACTGGGGATTTCCTTCAAGCTTCCCAGCACATAAGAAAACTAGACTTCACCTCTTTGATAAAAAAAAAAAACCAACTTGATGGTGTGAAATGGGATAACTAGATTTTTTCTTTAAATTACAGGTTATTCAAAATGATATGGGAAGGTAAGTAGGGTGCACTCTGTAATCCTCCTCTTCTGCAACTCTGGTTAAGTGATTCATTTTCCTGCTTGCTTGACGACGCTGCACTTTGCTGGAGTTTGGCCGAAACACCCATCTGAAAATCTACAAATGCAAATTCAAAAACAGCCTTGTTGCGGCGCAATAATTCTGCTGTGACAGATAAATGTGAACATTTTAACCAGTCCTCTTCCTCCAGCTCCTCATGCTACTCATTAGGCCTATGCATAAAGCTGCTGCTGAAAAGTTATGGAGAAAACCGCATCATGTTCTTATGTAGAATACAGACATCAACTTTTCTCTCCTCGGATCCCCACACCATATCCTTCCCCCATCCCTTTTTGTTTGGGATTTCTTGTGAAGTTGGCACACTTCAAAGCCGTTGGATTGACAGCGCTGCAGACTGAGAGATCCTATTCATCTGCCTGGTGGAATTATGCAGACATCTCTCTTGAGCACCACTTCAGAACCTTGCACTCTTTACTTTAAATATCTGGCCTCTGCATGACACCCTGCAAACATGCTGAAAAAATGTATCTGTGAAGGAAAGGAGAAGGAAGAAACAAACTATTGAAGAGAGAAAAAATTAGCTAGTTTAACACAATATTGCACATCAGTTAAACATCCTACAAGCTGTTAAATAGAATGACACCAGCGAGTGTTGTGAGTGTGGGATGTTGGAGAAAAACACAACTTTCCCTTACCGGCTCTGTGCAGAAGAACACATCTGTAGGCGTATATGGTGATGACATGCACTAGACGCCACCCCAGAAAATGACAAATAAGACCCAGCACATATGCACAACTAATTAGTTTTCTGCCTCATTTTGTCCCTGACTGTCTCACATTCTTGGGTGAGCCGTCTTGCTCCCAGGTGTCATCTCTGGGTTCAGTCGAGGCTCGAGACTGTCAGTCGTCCCTCGCTGGCTGAGCATGTGCAGAGTGGTGACTCAGCCCTGACCTCCATCACCACCAGCAGGCTTCCCGCTCTCTGGAGACCACTGCACTGCTCCTGTTATGTCATCCATCACGGCTGTCATAATCCTATCTGCGCTAATGTTACAAACAAAACTGGGGTGCCAGGATAGTTTATCTAACACAAAGCCACAGTGTGGTGTCATGAGGCAGAATGCAATGTCTCACTGGTGGAGTTTGGGTATTAGGCAACATCAGCAGATTTAATATTAGATCTTTAAAAAAAATATCTTGAAATCTTGCAGCTTGTTTTACCAGAAAGTCCCATTTATGCAGCACAATCTAGGGTAATCTGTGGTGTAGATATCAAAACCTGAGAACATTAATCAAAAATATCTGCATAGCCAGACGCCACTTGGGTAAGGTTTTTTTAAGTTTTTTTTGATTTGCGTGAACCTTTAAAAGCTGTGTTAATTGATTTTTTTCACTACTTGCAGGCAGCAGAAAAAGCTAAAAACATGACACATTAAGCAGACACAGAGCCACACTCGCATACATTTTTACCCACCTGATGAATGCAAGTCAATTAAGTTAGTCAATCACTCATCTTTTAGCTCTGTTTTGGTCACCACCACCTCCTGAGAGAAAATATCTGGCTATTTAGCAGATCGATGTTCCACTTTCTTAGCTACTTAACTAGTTGCTAACTTTATCTGTCTACCATTTAGTGCTGGACAGGTGGACAGTGGGTTTATTAAAATGTTTTTTCTGAAAAAAGCTGCTGCTGGAAAAGAGGTTGGTGAAAGTGGAGTTTGAGGGTCTGAAATCCAAAAGAATGAGCGAGAGAGGCAAAAAAGTTTTGTGGAAGGGGAACAGAAGAGTTGGCTGATAACTCATGGACGAGCAATACATTTCACATTACACATAGTTATTGGATATATTGTTAACATAAAAACATTGATTAGTACAGCTTTAAATTTTGACTCAGTTTTTTGGGGTATACTCAATATTGTGGTCAAGTTTTGTGACAACATGGTTTACAATTGTTAATACAAGTGACAAAAAAATGCCAGTTATTTTGAGAAAAATAACAAATTTTGATTCTAATCCAATAGTGTTAATATAATTATTATAATAATTATTTCATTACTCATTTCATAAATTAGGTTAAAATATCCATGACATATGACCAATAATGATTTTAAGAATGACTTTGCATATCATGGATTTTCTGAATGGTCGAAAACAACAAAGCCCAGTAAAGCCTTTCTTCCATTTAGACACATTTAATAATATAAAAATAACATCCCAGCTTGAATAAACTGTTACAGAGCGAACAGTTCCAGCCAGAGCTGGGACCAGTCCCACTGACTTGGCTTTGTCTGGCTTGCCTGGTAAACAATGAGCATTAATCACAATGTGCTCCCAATTATTACCATGTGGATCTTGTTAGACATTTTATGCAAAACACATCCTCCTAACTATTGTCTAATGATTAGCATACCGTTTTGATCTAAGATTAAGACCATCTAGCGTAGATGCAATCAATATGTTGTGACGAACGTTGCTTTGTAGTATAAGCTGTGATGGCTGCAGCAATTACAACACGTGATTACAGGACTAATTGGACATAACAGAGTAATTGTGAGTTAAACCACCGCAGCCGCAGTGGTATGAGGATCATCTGCTGAGCACACAGAGGATGAGTGCTGCTGTTGCTGCTGAGCTGGCTCTTCCCTGAGCAGCTTGTAATAATGTTGGAAGTACAGACAGTTCACATCACATCCCCTCAGCGAACTGACGCACCCACACCACCGCTTTGGCAAAACGCACAACAGCTGTTCTGGAGACAGATGAACGGTGAGGCAGAGAAACCCGTCTGACCGTTTACCTCTGACATCATCCATCATAGCTGACATCTCTCGATCATTGCTCATATTAATAAAACTTTCCATCAATATTGTGGGCCAGGGTATTCCCTAGTGAGCTGCTCTCTGTCTTGGTGTCTTTGTATGGATGTATACCATAAATCTAACCTCTCAATGGCCAATGAATTTGACTTTATACATGGGAGATACGGATATTAGAGAGAATTTGAAGGAGTTGTAGAAGGTTTCTCTGCAGTGCATGTGTGCACATAGTGAAATAATGATGACTGGATTTGTATGTGCATATCATATAGTGAAAATGGCTTATCAAAATTCCTAAAACACCAGTGAAATTCAAAATGTGACATCAAAATGTTGATATGGTTTTTATTGACATGTAAAAGATTCACATATGAATGTGATCATTGTCCATCGTGATCCAACTTTGGTGATTTACTGGAGCATATCACTGGACAATTCTTTCCAGAATAAGTTTTATTATTATTTTTCACTGCAGCCCATGGTAGAAGATGATGCAGACAAACACAAGCTACTGTAAAAACTAGGGCTGTAGCCAGGATTTTAGATATGTAATAGTAGATATGTAAATTATTTAGTTACATTTAGAACAAACATGAGCAAAATGCTGGTTCAAAGCCTTCTCTACACTACATAAAATTCTGTTGAGGAAATACTGAATCCTTTTTTTACTTAACTTTGATTGATTGATTACTAAAGGCCAACCAAAAATTGAGTCTGAAAATAATGGAATTAGCCTATATTATTTCCACCAAATGTTCTTTAAAAAAAAAAGAAGTCATTCGCCTTGTTAAAACCCCCAAATTGCCAATAAAATACGTACGTAACCGCTCCACAAAAGGTAGCTACAGCCCTGGCACCAACAAAAGGATTTTTCTGCTTGGGAGCATGAATGTTTTCAGCTAATTTCTTGGCAATGTTGTAATGTCATGGCCTGTTGAATTTTGAGATATCGTGCGCAAATTTTACATTTTGGCAAAAGGGTGACAACTAGAGCAAAGGGTTCATTTTCTGAGGAGCATGAATGTGCTAAGTAAATTTCACTGCAATCTGATATTTCTTTTGTCCAACTGGAAATTTGACCTGAGGTGGCACTACAATAATGGCTATTATTAAAATTTTAATTTATCATCTGGGGACAACAACATTCACAGGTTACAATAAAATCTGGCAATTAGTTTTTAAGATAACTTGTTCTGGACCAAAGTGTTAGTCAAACTGTTTTTGCTGTTTTTGCCTGAGGGAGGTACTAGAGCAAAGCTTGTGGAGCAAACTAAAAGGCTCACCCTCTTGGGAACATGAATGTGCTCAGTATGTTTCATGGCAATCTGTCAATTCTTATATTTCATAAAGTGGATAGTTTGGCCTGATGTTGGCACTAGAATGAGGGTCAGGGTTCCATTTTGTTTTGTTTTTTTTTATTTCTGGGATGAATATTTACAGCAATATTCAAGAAAATATGGCCATTAGTTTTTTCGGATACCTTGTTGTGGATCAATGTGTTTTGATAGAATTTTGATCCAGCAGGGAGTCTGGGAGCAGGATGCTGCTGCAAACCGGCAGGGAGTCCAGGGAGCTGCTGCGATCCAGCCGGGAAAGGAGGCGACTGCGATCCAGCAGGGAGTCCAGGGCCAGGATGCTGCTGCGAGCTGGCCGGGAGTCCGGGAGCGAGGAGCTGCTGTGGTCTGGCAGAGAGTCCGGGAGCGAGGAGTTGCTGCCATCCAGCAGGGGGTGCTGTCTGCTGCCATACAGCAGGGGGTGTTGTCTACTGCTATCTAAATAGGGAGTGCTGTCCGCTGCGGTCCAGCAGGGAGTGCTGGCTGCTGTGACCCAACAAGGAGTGATTGATTGCTGCAGCGCTGGAACTGGAGGCCAGGGAGGTCAGTGGAGCCGATGAACCGCTGGGCGGAGAAGCTGGCGAGCCGCTGGGTGGCGGTACAGGAGAACAGCTGGGCGGCGATGCAGGTGAGCGGCTGGGCAGCGATACAGGCAAGTGGCTGGGCAGTGGTGCAGGCGAGTAACTGGGTAGTAGGCTGAGGACTGTAGATTGGGGTGTAGGTTGATGACTGACAGGTCGGGGTATAGGCTGATGATTGGCAGGCCGGCATGTAATCTGGTGACTGCGTGGACCACCTCGAGCCAGACGGGTGCCCCGGTATGGATTTGGCCCTGTGGACTGCTTGTCTAGCGTTGATGGATAGAGCCACAGTACGCCGTTGTTATCCACCACCGAATCGAAGAAGGGTGCCGGTCTGGCCCTTGGCATGGTGTAGCGGGAGGTGACGGAGCGACTAAGGGAGTGCTGGCTATAGTCCTTCGATATTGGTCCGACCTTCTGTTACGGACAGACAGGCAGTAGACACTGATATGGAAATAGAGGGTTCTTTATTAGGATTTAGTAGGTGAAGACAGGTGTGCCGGTATGGAGATGGGGAAGTCTGCTGGAGGGAAGACTTACAGGCATGGGGATCGCTGGAGCGGGAGATCGCTGTAGAAGGGGATCACTGGAGAGAGAGATCGCTGGAGAGAGAGAGATCGCTGGAGAGAGAGAGATCGCTGGAGAGAGAGAGATCGCTGGAGAGGGGGGAATATGCTGTGTAGCATGGGGAGTCCTTGCACCAAACGAGGTTGGACAACTGGCTGAGGTGAGTGCTGGGCTTTATATGCTGGCTGTGATTAGGAGCTGATGGGGAGCAGGAGTGTGATAGGGAGCAGGTGTGCTTCATTAGCAGATGGTGGGGCCTGGCGTGACACATCTAGGGACAATAGATATTTTTATTACCAAATTTCATGTCAATTTTGCTGGTATCTTGCATTAGAACCAAATCTTAGATGGATGTATGATGGATGGACAGACTAAATGACATTGCAGTCAGGCACTGCCACTAGCACAGCCAAAAGGCGGGGCAGTAAAAGCTTAAAAAACAACTCATTGTTTTTTCAACATGCAATTTGAGTGTAAACAATATTTGTCAATATCAGTAATCAAAAATTGAATTCAATTCAATTTTATTTATATAGCGCCAATTCATAACAGAAGTTATCTCATTGCAGTTTTCCTATAGAGCAGGTCTAGACGGTACAGCGACCCAACAAATCCCACCATGAGCAAACATTTGGCGACAATGGCAAGAAAAAACTTCCTTTAAAAGGCAGAAACCTTGGACAGAACCAGAGTCAATGGTGGGCGACCATCCGCTGCTGCCGTGTTAGGTTTTGAGAGAGAGAGAGGTTTAGAGAGAGTGAGGTTTTGGGAAAGGGGTGGGAGAAAGGGAGGCACAATGCAAATACCACCTAAAAATTTTTAAATAGTAGAAATGTAATTGTAATGTTAAAATTAATACATTAATAACAATAGGAATGACAGCTATAGGAAAAATAATGTCAGTATTAATAACAGAGCCAATAACAACAACTGTAGTAGCAATTGTCGAGCAGGAACACAGGGGCAGCAAGTGGTCCACAACCACAGATTCAGTCTCTGCAGACTGCTGAAAGTGACAGGAGAGAGGAGAGAAACGAGAAGGCACAGAACTGCGGGAAAGCGAAGATGCCGAAATAGTAACATGCAGTAATGGGATTAAAATGCATACAGATGGAGAGAGAGAGAAGGAGAGAGGAAAGTGGTGCTTCATGGGAAGTCTCCCAGCAGTCTAGGCCTATAGCAGCATAACTAAGGGATGGTTCAGGGCTCATCTGAGCCAGCCCTAACTATAAGCCTTATCAAAGAGGAAAGTCTTAAGCCTACTTTTAAATGTGGAGATGGTGTCTGCCTACCGAACCCAAAGTGGGACCTGATTCCACAGGAGAGGAGCTTGATAACTGAAGGCTCTGGGGCTCCCATTCTACTTTTGGAGACTCTAGGAACCACAAGTAACCCTGCATCCTGGGAACGGTAGTATGTGGTAGTAGTGTGGTACATAGCCTGTTAATAAAGACAAATTGATCATATCCAGTAGCGAAGTGCTTACTAAGAGTAAAACGTCTTTAAGCAGCTTAGTTGGAATGGGGTCTAAGAGACAGGTTGATGGCTTAGATGAATTAATTGTCGAAGTTAGTTGAAGAAGGTCGATAGGAGCAAAGTAGTCAAAATATATATCAAGTTTTACAGTTGTTTCTAAGGGTCCTGGGTTTGAAGCCATGACTTGATGAATTTTTTCTCTAATAGTTAAAATTTTACTATTGAAGAAACTCATGAAGTCTTTACTACTATAGGAATACATGGTTCAATAGAGCTGTGACTCTCTGTCAGCCTGGCTACAGTGCTGAAAAGAAACCTGGGGTTGTTTTTATTTTCCTCTATTAATGATGAGTAATAAGCTGCTCTGGCATTACGGAGGGCTTTCCTGTATATGTTTTAAGACTATCTTGCCAGACTAAACAAGATTCTTTCAGGTTGTTGGAACACCATTTCCTTTCAAGTTTTCGTGATGTTTGCTTTAATTTGCAGGTTTAGGGGTTATACCAGGGTGTTAACCTTCTTTGTTTTATTATCTTCTTTTGTAGAGGAGCAATAGAATAGAGTGTCGTTCGCAGTGAGCCTGCAGCGCTATCAACTAGATGGTCAATTTGGGAGGGGCTGCGATTTGCATAGGAGTCATCTGTTATATTGAGACATAACATTGAATTAAATGCAGATGGGATCGGATTTTTGACTAATGTTGTGTAGTCCAGTAATAGCAGTTCAAAAGTTATTAAATAATAGTCCAATAAAGAAGAATTCTGTGGAAAGACTATTAAATGTTCAATTTCAATGCCATATACCAGAACAATATAGGGTGTGGTTAAAACAGTGAGTGGCTTCATGTACACTCTGACAAAAGCCAATCGAATCTAATAATGAGATAAATGCAGTACAAAGGCTATCATTTTCAATGTCCACATGAATATTGAAATCACCTACAATAATTACTTTATCTGTTTTATGGACTAAACTTGATAAAATCTCTGAGAATTCAGAAATAAATGGACCAGGAGCGCGGTACACTATAACAAATAGAATTGGCTGTTGTGTTTTCTAAGTTCATCTAAAAATCAACGGTATTGTTCCATAAAGAATGAAAAGTCCCTTAAAAGAAGACAAAAACAAGTCCCTGCTGTGTTTTCTGCAGAAATATAGTGAAATACAATCTATGTACATTTTATACCTAGTGAAGAAAAAAAGGTGTAAGAGGCTGTTACATTAATGTGTTCAAATTGAGTTTTCCATGCTGCTGTGTAGCCCCCAGGAAAACTGGTGCACAAAAGTGCTTCGGCTTTTTGAGCTGCTCGGGATGCAAACTTGTCACAAACACATTCAGCAGTGACTTCAGTTCTGTGGAAATATAGGTCTGAAGCAGATTAAGTGTTAGTTTTGAAGGTCTGTGATGCGTCCACTTGATGCGGATGTGACTAGAACAAGGCATTGTTAGAGTTCTGTGCAGAACTTTTGAAAGGAGCATTCCTCAGATGTAATCTCCTTTGCCAAGATGAAAGGCCCAGTCTTAACGGACCATCTCCTGCTTATGAGGCCTCTATGGAGCAGGTCTGTAGTTTAGAAGGAGATTACAATGGATTTACCACTGATCTCACACACTCCTTTGCAACTCCCCCACCCCCTGCTAACTTCACCTCCCAAAAGTACCACTCCGTGTGTGCTGTAGCCAATTGTCACCATCTTTGTTATAGCTTTGTAGATATGTGAAGCAGCGATGAGATCGAAAGCTTTAAGCTAAAGTGGAAAACTTGCTCTGCAGTCAATCAGAGGGTGCTGCATTTATGATCTACACAACAATAGAGAACTGCCAAAGAGTGATTCTTTCTCTCAGCTCAGGAGTTTGTCGAAATCTGGGTCACTTCGTGATAATGGGGTGAGGATGCAGTCATAAGGATGAGGTCACTGGGGAATCATTCAAGTCCCGCTCTGCCCTGCTGAAACCCACTGTCTCTCCTCAGAAATGCAATATAGGTCAGCCCTGCAAGGATCTGTATGCAGCACATACAGAGGAGGGTGGGGGTGTTGCCAATGAATTATTAATGCACTCGGATAGATGGGTTAAATAATCCGATGTATGTGTTCCAAATCAACGGGATGAGCAACACCTAGCTGTGCTTGCAGTTATAGCCTCAAAGGGCATGTATCAAGGGACAAGGCTAAGTTGTAAGTGATTAGTCATGTTTATTACTACAGATATCAGGAATCTTCCAAAAGGAGGAACTACAAAGAGCAAGAGAGAGGGAAGCAAGAATTTCATCACGTCGCTTCACTGTCTTCAGGTGAATTCATCATGACACATTTGCTTGTTAGGCATTCGTTGTATTTGGGTGCAACTCTTTCTTTACGCATTTTTATCAACATAAAGAAAACTATAAAAGGACATGTTTTTCATTTGTTTCACTACAATAACGGCTTGTGGCTATTAACATTTTTATGTGACATCATCATATTTTAAGGTGGTAGTGAAGTTGTGAGTAGTATAGGAAACCTGCAACACTAGACACTGGTGGTGAAGGTGGAAGGATGGCAGAAGATCTGGATGTGATGAAGAATGGACTTCTAATGAGCCCAGAAACTGGATGTGATGAACTGGAGATGAATGGGGTGGAGGAGGGTCGCAACGATTCCGCACTGAAATGATAGCTGACAGCAGGCTGAGAGGAGAACAGATTTAAAATTTAACAGCAGAAATATGATTGGCTGATGGAGATTGTGGCAAAATCTGGTTGGTTAACTAAAAGAGCTGACTTACTGGGTAACTGAATAAACCTTAGACTGGATCATTTCATCATAAAAAAAAACATTTGATAATCTTCTGCATAATTTTTGGTTGTAAGTAGAGAGTAGAGAGAAAGTGACTTGCACATTCTACACTCCTATTGATTCTGTAGTCTGACAAAATGTGTTACTTTTGTGGTATGTTCATTTTGCCTCTTGATATTTTTATCTTTACTGGTAATCCTTTGTTTTCTTTTGGTCATATGGGCTATTTTTATATTTAGCTGTCTTAGATGAGCCTAGATTAGATTTCCACTGGTAATTTCATTGTCAGAGACAATGACAATTTGTCGTAATGCGCAATCTAAGGACCCAAATGCAGAACACAAGGAAGTGGTAAACTGGATTGTAGTCTTTAATAATACGGCAAGCAATCACAGGTAGAAGAGTGCTCTTCCGGAGCGGGCGAGTCCGGTGTGGTCTGCTGTAGCCAGTGATGACGTAGTAGACAAAGTCCGTGAAGAACCGACTGGGCTCAAAGGACGGAGACAGTGAGTGTAGGTTCTGGGTTTGGCCCGTGTAACGTGAACGTAAGGCAGAACAGGCAAGGCAGCTGGCTCGTGTAGTGTGGTAGGCAGAACAAGAAAGCAACTTTGCAGAGATCAGAGAGGACACGGTGGCTGTGATCACCAGCAAGGGATAACTCTGTGGCAGTGACAGACAAGGTTACAAGAGAGATAAGAGCCAGTAATAACAACAACTTAACTTGGCCGTGGTAGGCGCCATGACGAAGGTATCATACTGGTGTACGGAGACGATCTGGCGCTGGTTGTATGGTAGAGCCAGGCAGATATACTGTGGAGACTGACTGGATGATGAACATCAGGTGTGCCGGTGATCAGCAGTAGGAGGGAGAACCAGGGAGCCCTGCCCAGGCCAGTACACACACACACACACACATACACACACCCAGCGACGAACAGAGGACTGACAAGGAAAACAGGGAGAGGAGAGCACACTAGAACACACAAGGATAGGGAGAGAGATGTGGCTAACTATGACACAATTAAGTTCTCTTGAATCTCTCTACTTGTATTGAAAATGAATTTTGGCATGTTGACAACATTACAAATTCACAGAAAAAGTATTTGTCTTTTGTCTTTGCAATGTGCACCGGCTTGCTGCTCCTGTCTGCAACCTGATTCTAAACTGTGGTTGGAGGATATATTACTAATATAAATCAAACAATAAGACTGTTTCAAAAATTCTCTTTAGTGTAGTGTGACACTTATTTTGAAACACTTATTTCTTTAATTGTTGTATTCTTCATTTGTGGGTGAAACACAGTGCCTTTTCACTGTGGTACATCCATGCTGTTGTTTTCTCTTCTTAGACCATTTCACTCTTCAGTCTTTTGATCTAATGTAGTGTAATAAGCTTGTTTCTTTTGTTAAGAAAACAGAACTTGCTGTCTCTCTACTCGGATGTGTCTGAAGTGTCAGAACGTCTTATCAGGCATCAGACACGACTCTTTCAAACTTAAGATATCATTTAACACTTATGTATAGATGATAAATCAAAGACTACTATTTTGTTTCACATAAAATGTCACCAATCAATTAGGCACTTTTTTTGTTCTGTGTATTGTGTATTTTATGTTAAGTTATTATTTGGCATCTTCAACAAATAGCTCATATGTCAAATTTGTTGAGCTTTCGGAGGTCTTGTCTACATCAAATAAAACTGGGACTGCTATGTGCCCTATAATATGCCAGTAAAACATTAACAGAGTATGAAAACATCAAACACAAACATAGATAGAATGAACCACAGCACCCTGAAGAGCCTATCACAGAATAAAGGAAGCAGAAGAAATATTGAATTCCTTAAAAATGTTGACTTGAGGAGAACAGCAAATGTCATTACTTAAATTTTTCAAATGGGAGATGCATACAGATCATGCCCTTGAATTTTTTTTTCAAGTTTCACCCAGCTTTTTTAATAGCTTGATAGTCTACTTTTATTCTGACACAATATCTATCTGCTCAGTGGTAATAATATGTAATACAGGGATTCAGTCCACTGTCATTTTTGTAACCTTTGCCTATAGACGCTCACAGCATACACATTTCCACAAAGCTTTTTCTGAGGTCTCTGATGATCCCACTCAACTGTTCGATACAGCCACCTTTTGAAATGGGGCCTCTTCCATCTGAGGTTGCCAACTGTTTCAGCACTTTCCTCTTAATTATTATGCTTGCTATCAAAGAAGGAAGGATGATTTTGGAGTAAAAAAAATACTAAAATTTATCATAATACCACACTCATTTTCATGTCAGTCAAGCAGAGGAGACTAAAGGAAAGCACCTCAACTGCAAATGCATGGATGTACATACACCAGCTGAAAACAGTATATGTTACTATACTATGTGTTGCAGTGATTGTTTTAAGTAAGTGTTTTCAGCAGTGAGCAGTGTAAGGGATGGCAATTTGAAATTCAGTAATGACATTAAAGTTACTAATACCAGTAGCCCTTCACTACTTTGACATTTTGAGGGGTCAGCTTGTTTGCCGACTTTAAAGAGGTTGTGGGTATCAATTTCTTGTATGTTTGTTGTCTTTTTATTAGAATAAAATTGTGTTGGAGCTGTACCTTTTTTTCATTATGACAATTCTCTGGCCAGTCTTTTGCTGGACATCCTCCATATTAAATAATTTGAGGGATCTGCAATGGTAGAAAGTAATACAGAAATGATAAAATAACATACAGAGCAACTTGCAGGTTGAATTTATACTTATCCATTCCTGAAAATGAATGAAAAGTTAATGTAGGATTTTACGTTTTACAAGACATAAGGGCAAAAATTAGTAGGCATCTTGAGCAATGCTTCTAAAAACGCTGTGCTGGTGAAGAGACGGGACTTCACTGCTGCACCTATAATGAAAAACACTCTCGTGTGCGGTGCTCATTTTAGACTGGAGGATTATGTTCCCAGTTCAGTATGGGATCTCGAAGCCAGGATCGTGTGAAACTGATAGTGGTGTGGCTCCTTCAGTACTGCTTCATCAGGTCCACTGTCAGCAGCAGCTTCTGGCACTGCCACCGGTAAGGGTCACAGATCCGTCAGAGATTCAGCTCAACCAAAACGTGAACTGTGCACCACAAGTCTTGTTTTTTAATGTTTGGTAACTTCCAAAGTAATCAGCATAGTGATTTCAATAATGAGAAGTACCGTGTGATACATATTTATTGTTGTAAGAAAGCGTAGCTGTCTTGTGAAACCCACCAGCTAATAAGGTATAATGGCTAATGTTAGCTAGCATTAGCATCCTATTTTGTAAAATCTACCATTTGATGAGGCATAATTGGTAACTTAAGTTTGCTAACACTAGAATCCTGAAGTCTAGTTACATAGCTTGTTGACTTTGTTTGTACAGCTAATACATTTGTAATTTGTTTTCATGTAGTGTAATGTTGGTGTTATAGGTTTTGGAAGATACTGCAAGAGATGAAGGGAAAGATGCACCTACAGCCAGTCATACAGTGCTTGTAGACCCAGAGCAAGAGGCCTTCTCTCCACTGGCTCCTTAGTCTTGCATAGCCAGACCTATCGCCACACTTTTAGCGCTGTGTCAGGGCTGGAGAAAGGTTTGGCTGAACCCAATATCATTCTGGTACAGGGGAAAAAATGCTCTGGCTTGTTTGTATTTCTTTAAACCAATCACAATCATCTTGGGCGGCGCTAAGCCCAGGATGCAGCGACAGTGCCCTTGCAAAACGGTAACACGCAGATAGCGGAAGGGGAGGAGAATAACGACAATTGTCGGCCAATGGCAGGCTTATACCCACAGCCTATTTCCTGTGAGTCAGACTACTGGCTCCTCAACCACCATCTATGCTTCACTGTGGCTCACAGTGCAACTTCAAACCATTCCATCGTTCATCAGGTAGTGTTACTTTACGCTTATATCTAGCTAGGAGGGCAAAATATTTGTTGGGATTTGTTGGGTCTCTGTAAATAATATTATAAAGAGTACAGTCTAGACCTGCTCTATAGGAAAAGTACAATGAGAAAACTTCTGTTATGAACTGGCGCTATATAAATAAAATTGAATTGAATATTAGAAACACCTCTCAGTATGATGCAGTCCAGGGACAACTCCAACACTAACTATGACCTCAATAATTAACATATACTTGAATTAACACATCTCAGACCAGATGTCAACAAAAACTGAACATTGTATGCTTCCTAAAGGTAGATTTTGGGGCAGGGCTGTCGGTAGTATTACAGAAACTTCTTATCTTAAGTCTTAAGAAGGAAGTTTCTGTAATATGGCCCCAGGTACAACATACCGTGTACAGTATGTGGCTGAAAATTATTAGTGGTCCAATCTTCATTGTGCTTGTTGTTTTGTGAAGGGGACGCAACACACCAAACATAAGAAACACCTCTCAGTATTACACAATACAATTCAACAGGATCACAAACTGCAGACTCAAAAATGACCATAAGTTGAATCATCACCTCTCTAAAACAGAACAAAAAACTTTGATGAAGACAGCATTTATTATGGGGCTGTTATATTAGACTGCATTAGTTTTAACTTGATGGATTTAATAAATTGTGAACTATAAGTATTATTGTGTTTGAATATTCTGTCCTTGTCATGGTTTTGGGTTTGTGTTCTGTTATTTCCTGTTTTATTTTGCTAAGAGTTCTCCCGCTTGTGTAGTTTAACTTCCTGCTTGTGATTAGTTTGCTTGCCCTTATTGGTTCCACCTGTGTCTCGTTGTCTCCCCTACCTGAGTGTATTCAGTCCTTTGTTCTGTGACACATCGTTGTTGTACGTACGTTAAGCTTCCCGACCCTGGTGCTCTGTGTGTCTTGGATTTATGCTCTGTTTCTTGTGTACCTTTCTCGTGGACTTTTGGTTTTTGCCGGCTCCCTGTTGGACTTGTTTGCCTTTTTTGACTGCTTACCTAGTTGTGACCACTGTCTGCCTGTAACCTGAGTAAGCCTTGTTCTTTTCATTTAAAAAACTCTTTGAACTGAACCTGCTCTGCCTGTTGTCTGCGTTTGGGTCCTCTCCCTGGTTCCCGGCTTGACACTTAAACGTGACAGTCCTGACAATGGCTAATGCCACTTTTTAGCCACAGGATGGCAGCGTTGCCTCAACACAATACAATATTAATTAGGTTTTACAATTTTTCTATATGTTGTCTCTACTTATGGGGTTATTCTCATATGTACAACTTGTGAACTGCATAATCAGCTTTTTCTGCATGCTTCTCTTGGCAGCCCTGCATTTCAACCATAATGGCAGCTGAGAGGTTGCTCGAACCAGTGATGGTGAGGTCTGTTATGTGGTTTGCTACCCATGGTTCCCCAAAGGTGGCTGGATAGTCAGCCCTATCAAGAAGAAGCCATAGTATGGTCAGCAGTTTCAGTCAGTCCCTTAATATTATCTATTATGTGAGTCATCATTTTTTCCTCAGAGAGGGCCAATGCATATGCTGGGGGAGTCTCTGAGAGAGGGCTACAAGTCACCAAAGACAAGAGAGCAGTGCTGTCTTATCCTCCACTGCACATGCCCTTCTTTCCTGATCATGCCAGAAGATCACCAAAGATTAGACAACTGGCACTGTATCTTGCACAGCATTCAGTTTAACACAGGACTTTAGTGTGAAACCGGCACAAATGTTTTGGTTCCCAGTTTTCAGGTTGAGATTATTATAAGTCAAGACAAAGTAGATCAATTTTACAATTCATAATCATATTAACCTAGGCCAAAGAGGTTACATACTCAATCACATTTGTTTGTGAGATATCTCAAAAACCTGGAAAGAGATTTTAATGAAATCTGGTTGTTTTTGTTTTCAAAAGTTTTCTAAACATTGTAGGAGCATTTTTGAACATGTTTATTGTACTCAGTTGAAAAAAAGGATCTGACATACTGTATATCTCATGATTGTCTGTGTGTATTTTTATGCAGAGCCAGATGCAAATTAAAACATTTTCCATTAATAAAATAGCTAATTGAGGATTGCACAGCTTTTAGTTGGCATCAGAGTGCTTTCTAGTTTTAAATGGGTGAATTGTTTTTTTTTTTTTTTTTTTTTTTTTTTTGCTTGCTGAACATACAGCACATCAATATGTATTTTATTACCTCAGTCAATTAGGCTTTTATTCTAATTATTAAGAAAATTGCATAATTGAAAGAACTCAGCAGAGTAATTATTTCTCTCTTGCCTTCTCTCAATCTGACCCCCCCCACCCCTGCGTTACGACAGCATAAAACATAGTGTGGGATTAGGCAATGCCAGATATGACTGATACAAGCTGAAACTTTAGTTTTGTGGGCACTGTTGTGGGTAAGTATCAATACTCCTGCCAGTATTAGACAACCAATACTAGTTTTGTTATAGCCTGATATGTGATAGCAAACTTTACAATATTGTGATGTGAAGACAGCGTTAGCTATCATTTGCTCACGCTGGTCACTCACCAGGACACCTGCCCAGTTCTCCACTGGTTTTCTTCACACCACAACTGAATTTCTCGCCTATGGTTATTTCTATTGTTATTTCTACTAATCCTGGCCTGTTCTGGTCTCTTGGACATCTAGCAGGCTCATAATTATAAGGCTGTGGTCCGTCTTTTGTGTATGAACATGCATATACAACCTCTTCACTGTAAAAACTAGCATTCGGATCCATATTTATTAATGTTAAACTGGACCTAGCTTGGCAGCTCTCCCTTTTGTGACATCACATCCAATTAGTTTTTGAGGTGGAAGTACTCTCTTACAAAAACAACTCCAGATGTAACTGTATATGTGTATATTTTTTTTAAAATCTAGTTTCTACATAATTTTCCTACACATTGATTCATGGGAGTTGTTCTCTTCACCACAATTGCTGTCACTGCAGTTAGCTTCTCCCAGTTAGGATTCCTTTAGTGTTGAGGTTTTGACCGAGAGCTGAATTATCCGCAGAGGTCTAGCCCTCTCCAAAACCAATGGACCAGATGATTTAAAACTGGTAAAAACACTGAATAAGCAGTTTCACGTAAAAAAATCGTTTCTCCAATGTTGTTCGGCGGTCAAAGGACATCCTGTAAGGGCTGCTAGCTGAGCTGCCGCTAACGTTTGCTCAGCTTGTTTCTCTGATAACTGACCAGTTGTCTGATGATAAAAATCCTTCATCCGGTTCAAATATATAGTTAAAAACATCCAAGAACTAAGTGTGTCTTCTGGCAGACAACCACAACACTAACGCATGCGCAAAGGGGATATGAAGCCATTGACAGGCGACCAAATGAAACGCACCGTTACCTTGATTAAAATTACGTATTTCTCTGGGTTTGAAAATTGTTGGAAACATTTGGGATAATGTAAGTACATAACTCAACAAAATATATAAATAGGTCTAGTTGTTTTTAGAAATTTTAATGCAGAAAAACTACATATTATACCTTGAAGTAGGCTATTGAAGGGATTCTTGACTGTGGTTTTCAAGACAGTGCAAGTTTTGCAGTACGTGTAGCTCAGCTAGCTAGAAAACTACCAAAGAGTACAGATGCCTTCGTCTGTCATGTGACCATCACCTCTCAGGTCATAGAGGTCCTGTGAGAGTCTCTCTGTTCACCTGGACATGTTAGCCTTGCACATGGGCTGGCCTGAAGGTGGGGTGAAGAAGCTAGCCTCCACCAAAAGAAGAAGAATATTTATATGTTGCTAGTTGATAGCTAGCCACTGGTAGGCCAACATTCAGGAATCACATGGGTTTTACTTCCAAACTTTAACATGAAGCTCTTTGCTTTGTTCAACCACAATTTCTCTCTTTTTTATTATTATTGGATTTTTTTTTTTAATTTTACATCTACATTTGTCGAATACAGAAGATATACAGTAGACATGTGGGTGTGGTGGCTTTTGGGTTGCTCATGGCAATAAATATTCATTTAAATGTTAATAATAATAAATTATAATTTCCACCATTGGTTCACGACCTTTTTGGAGTGAGATCCCTTAAAATGGCACAATGTCTACTTGAGACCCCTTGTCAGTGGTTGCATTTGTCAGTGGGTTGTGACAAGAGCAACCAAAAAGTTACCTTTTTTTAACTTGTTATATCACAGTTTAGAGGCCTGAATAGCTCAAATTATACACAAGAAAAAATGCAATGATTAAAAGAACATACATAAATAAATGTAATTTTTTTGTAGCAATATGTTGTTGTTTTTTCAGCTTTCCTATCCTGGTAATCATCTTGCAACCCCTCAGTGCTCCACTGTTCTAGATGCTGTTTCAAAGCACTCTCCACAGCATCTTTGTTTTATGTATTTGTGTTGGCTTGAAACAGTCAAATTTAAAACAACTGACTCAAAACAAAACAACTAACAAAAAATTCCCAGAGTCAATAACAAGAATAGTGTCCTCACTGATAGCTACAGCCCTGGAGTTGTTGGAAGGCACCTTTAACAGAACTGGGCTAAGTAAGGATATTTGATGTAACAAATAATGTAACTACTGCTGTTGAGTAACTAGTAAAGTAATGAAACCACTTTTTAAATGAGTAATAAGTAATGACTTATTTATTACACTGTTCCAGTAATTTTCCCAACACTGGTTTTGTTTTACATTTGCTAATCATAGAAACAGATTTTTTAAAGTAATAAAATGTGAAATAAATGTAGTATAAACAGAGAATTGTTTACTGTTTTAGTTCAGTCTCCACAAGATGTGAAAGATTCATTAGATTCATCACAGATGATAAACCTTCATATCAGGTAAGAAGAAGGAAAAACACTCAATAGGTGTTTTCACATGACAGCAGCGAGGTTGCGGGTTGCAGTTTTTATCTTTTTATTTATGTTTAACCTGGACTTCGCAGTATGAGTACCATCATGCTGAATTATTTATGTATCTAGTGGCCTTAATTTTGAGTTTGCTTCCTATATGCACAAGTCGAGGCAGCATCTTAATACTAATGTAACATGAGTTCAGCAAGGACATGGAGTTCTGGCTTCACTTTTTATTTTATCACCGTAATGAGGCAACAAAATTCACTGTCATAGGAACCGGCTTGAAAAGCTAAGGGTCACCATAAACAACAAAGGCTAGGACTTTATGAGACCCAAGAGATAAATAGGAGCTGCAGAAAAAGCATTCTTGTTAGAGAACATATGTTTTGCTTGCATCCCCTGCGTAAAGGTCACAGTGAGACAGAGTAATGGCTCTCGCATATTCATTGCAGCGCGTCTTCAACCAGGCAACCATCCATTTGATGCAGATGAGCAGGGGGGACCCTCACATCATTTATGATGGTGAAATTATCTACTCAGTTGCTGCGAGGGGAAAGCAGAGTTATGAGTTACAGTATTATGATTTTCCATGGTCTAATAGAGACATCACTTTGCTGCTGTTGCTACCATATTTAAGGATATAACATTTGGACACCTAGGCAACTATACAACATGTGTTATAGCCATATTGTCATCATTAGTGCTGGCTTTTATTAATTTCCTCTTTAAATCTATAAATTGTGCATCCTAAACGGATGTTAATTATTTTAGGATTTTTTCATTGGTGTCCAATGAGCTGTAAGAACACTGACAGCTTTCTTGCACTGCTTACAAGGATTTAAATTCACATTTTCCCAACAGGACAAGTAAGCTAGCTAATTATACTAGAAATCCAACAGAAGGGAGAAGGTATCACGATGCTGTACTGCTTTATAAATTAAAGATTTACTAGGCGGACTTAAATGCAGACACAGACTCAGGGAGTGGTTGTGGGAAAAGTTTTCCTGGGGTGAATGAGGAAGAGAGAAGGGAGCCAGGTGATGGGGACCAAGGGAGCAAGGGGAGCGGAGAACAAGGCAGGAGGTGAGTGTGGCTGAAGGCAGGCAAGTCCAAGGCTGGAGGTGAGGACTGTTAGTGGAGGTAACAGGACTGTTTAACTAATGTAACACACATCCACTCCAATTTGACCTTTAACAGAGCCACACTCTTTTCAAACACAGCCTAGCCGCCATTTTGAATTTCCTTTCTTTGTCTAACCATGGTGCCGCTGCTCAGCCACCATTTAGAATTAGATTTCTTTTGT
The DNA here is from genome assembly GCF_020085105.1 of Siniperca chuatsi. NCBI lineage: Eukaryota > Metazoa > Chordata > Actinopteri > Centrarchiformes > Sinipercidae > Siniperca > Siniperca chuatsi. The sequence continues at coordinate 3,499,600 of NC_058057.1, forward strand.
TTAACGCCATTTTGGATCAAAAATAACAGGTAACAGAGCATTACTGGGGTTGGTAATTGTAATGTAATTACTGAATTTCACATTGCAGTCCCTTTTACTTAATCTTACTGAATAAAGTAACACATAAATATAATACGTTACCAATGTGTTACTGCCCAACACTGTTCATCTTAAGTCTTAGTTTCATTCTCTAATATTATTTCTAACATCATACATGCACCTTCTGATTGGTTGTTTTATATATTTCTCTAAACAGACTGTAAATCTTTTTTTTTGGTCTGCCGCCAGAAAAGAGAGATTCCCTCTTTAGCATTTCATTAATGCTCCGTACTGTAATTCTGCACCATGAGAGTGACAGACTGCTAAGATAAGGGAAGGAAATTGCAGGGTTTGACAAAACAGTGAGTCATCTTAGTGAGACTCCCAAATGTCTTTCTTGGCAGCGGCACTACGCCAATGCTAAAGGTCAAAGGTTCAATCTGTTCAGCGCAATTCGGATCCTTTAAGCATGTCACACAGGATTCAACACAGCACAAGTCAGCAGTGGCCAAGGGACATTATTATAAAGAGTACGGTCTAGACCTGCTCTATAGGAAATGTGCAATGAGATAACTTCTGTTATGAATTGGCGCTTTATAAATAAAATTTAATTGAATTGAGAGATAAACAGCCTCACATGTCCAAATGCTCTGTGGTGAGCGAGGACATATTATGAATATCAAACACCAAATATTCCTGTATATTTGCACTGATCTGAGTGGAAAGCACTCTTCTGTGTGTTATTTTCTGTTCTTTGCTATGTGAAACTGTATGTTTATAATAAATTTACGTTGTTCCACTTGCACCTTATTTTATATAGAGAGTAACACTTATATACACACACATATATTGTATGTATACAGTATTACAGTTATGCATACATGTTCCACATATTAGACACAAAGTAATGATTACTTTGACATTGATATATCATTACTATATTAAAGATATCTAACACCTTAAAGATAATTAAGATCCCCTTCAGAAATGTTTGAAGACATAACATTTTATGTATAATCCAAAACCAAGTTTTGATTGTACTCATAGCTCCATGAATGAATACCACAGAATGTCTGGATTTCCATAATAAACATTTCTGTCTATGAAATTTCCAGAGACAATAATATAAAGACCAGGCAAAATGCTATCATTCTTTTCAATCCAATACCATTTTAAATCTATAGCACTTTAACAAAGTGCTTGTCACAAAGACACATTATAGACATACATACAATTTAGAATTGTAAAGAATACCATTGTCCACTGCATCTATCTTTCTCTTAATCCCACTAGCATGGCCCTTTATAGTAACTCTCTCACACTCAGCCCTTATATGTACCTGTCTGTTGTGTCTCCTGATGCTCAGCATGCTCTACCTCACTCTCTGGTCTGGAGCCTTGTGGACTGGAATAGGCTATATCTAGTTTTTTATGTAAAAAATATGTACTAGAATACAGAACAATTACAAAATGTCATATAGGATTTCATGAACGTATTTTCTGGCCTCACCATCCCATATTTCACTATAGCCATAAGAAGTATTTTACTTGATCACCAGGCTCTCCAGCGCTCTCTGAACTGGAGCTTTTGGGATTACCGCCATACAGGAAAGCACTCTCCTTAATATTATGTTAAAGATGAAACTCATTCATAATACTATGCACAGATATAATATACTGTGTATTTATCATTGATTGAAATATTCGTTTTTAGTTAGTTATTAGCCTACTTGCATCTTAAAGAAAAATGCTTCTGAGAAAATAGGCCTACTTCACATTGGATTAATTATGTAGGAAATGGTTGCTTGCCATTTTTACTATAATGCTTCACCTGCTGGCCTGCTGTAAGTTTGAATCCAGCTCTGCAAAGTTGCGCTCCCCTTAGCTCCCTCCCTCAGTTCTTTCTCTCTCTAGGTTAGACTGCCTATATGTTAGCCAGCTAGTTAGCTAGCTAGGATTGGTTCATGTAATAGCATAAGGCAATATTGCGTGGCGTGATGTTATGTAAACTTGACAAGCTGCGCATTGTTCGGAAGCATACAGTATGTGGAGATTTTTATTCATAGGGAATCCCTTTGGTTATACCATTTACCGTTAATCATTTCCACAACTTCAAAAGACTCATACAACAGCAACAATACCATGTTTGGATACTACAGTTTCACATGACAGGGGGCATAGGGTGCCCCACCTCTGTGTCCTGCGGAGGCATGCCTATCAAAAAGTAATAAAAGTTTGGATGATATGGCAATTTAGTCTAACTTTAGCAATTATGGGCTATTTGTATTTATTTAGCCACAACAGTGTAAATAAAACTTTTTTTTCCTCCAGAGGGGCAGCTCAGCCAAAGAGGGCAAATGGGCTGTTGCTCGGGCAACTTTAGCCCAGCATTGTGCACATCCTTGGTTTCAGGAGAATATTTGTATATATGTCATCTTTACAACAAAATTTCTTTACTATTATCTGTGACTTTTTTGGGAATTCATTCCCCTTTCTGTGGACATTCACGGGAGTGTTTTTTTACTGTCCTCTGGTCATTGTTTGCCTTAACTTAAAGGTCTAGTGTGTAACATTTAGTACATATGGTGCATTTGACTGTTTTGGGCTATCTGCTGTCAGTGGGCTTCATCTCATTTCAAGTTTCTGCCAGTCGGCTGTAACCTGGATTCAAACGCCACTACCTCTGTTAAAAAAGGCGTTTTATAGCCTGCGATTGTAAAATGTGAAGTTGCTGATTTAATTTTATATATCCAAGAATATGTGGCTAAGGATATTTAATTATGAAATCACCTTTCTTAAGAAGGGGTTATCAAATTGGACTTTAACTTTCACATCCCTTATTTAATCCCTGTCACATTTATATACAGCGGTGTGCAAAAGTGTTTGCCCCCTTCCTGATTTCTTATTTTCTTGCATGTTTGTAACACTTAAATGTTTCAGATCATCAAACAAATTTAAATATTAGTCAAAGATAACACAAGTAAACACAAAATGCAGTTTTTAAATGAAGGTTGTTATTATTAAGGGGAAACAAAATCCAAACCTACATGGCCCTGTGTGAAAAAGTGATTGCCCCCTAAACCTAATAACTGTTTGGGCCACCCTTAGCAAAAACAACTGCCATCAAGCGTTTGCGATAACTTGCAATGAGTCTTTTACAGCGCTGTGGAGGAATTCTGGCCCACTCATCTTTGCAGAATTGTTGTAATTCAGCCACATTGGAGGGTTTTCGAGCAGGAACTGCCTTTTTAAAGTCATGCCACAGCATCTCAATAGGATTGAGTTGAAATAAGAGCTATAAACACTACATACACCTACACCTACAGTACATACGCATTTATGACTGGAATAATCTTCCTCTTTCTCTCAGATCCATTTCCTCTCTCCACTACTTTATAAATATATATATATATATATATATATATATATATATAATTTATATATGGCTGAGATGAATATGCTATTTTTGAATGGTCTTTCATGCTTTTTGTAAAAAGTCTTCCTTACAAATAGATGTTATTTTGTATGAAGGGTTTGCAAAAAAGTACTGTTTTGTACATGGAGAACAAAACACTGTACAATGGTTCAACAAGACTGACAACTGAAAGGGCAGAAAAGAGATACCTCTGAGCAACAGTTAAATAAGAATATAAGAAAATCTGCAGTCATTGGTAAAAGAAATTGGAAGCTTAGCATTAAAATCTGTGCAGATTTAAATAGGAAGAGGTTCCTGTTTCAGTGTCAAGTGCACAATAATGGCTACAACAAGCTAGAATTAACAGGCGTGTTGCTTTAGCAAAGCTATTCTTAAAACTTCAAAATAGAAATAGTAGGTTACAACTATTGGAATTAGATCACGGAATAGCAGCTAAACATACTATGGACTGACTAATCACAGCCTATTTCACCTATTAAATTCGCCAATTTAAACCTATTAAATCTAACCACTGAGTAGACTACCAAAAGAAAAACAGGTTCCCAAAATATTTAGAGCCCAATTGCAAGCCCAGTTGTGGTTCAAAAATGATCTAGGGTCACTTTTGGACTGGAAAACAAATTAAAAATCGAAGAGTATTTGCGGGAAAAAATGGTTACAACAGTATTGTCCGTTGTCTTGCAATACTCTGGGGACATCAACTACATTGAAGTTTTAATCATTTAATTATTCTAAAACTTTTTCAAATGTAAATAAGACATTTGGTGTATAATTATACTGTTTTTATCTAAGGAAAATATTTCCTTTTGATTGGAAAACACTACAGATGTTTTCTAGTGACACATTTAGCAACCTATTGTCTTTGCTATCTAAGACACTCCTTAAGTTTTAATGGTGCAACCCAATGTAATAAATCACTAGTTTGAAGCTAACTAATAGTTACTACATATGAAGGACTTCAAGTACAAACTTAGTAATAGCTGGTGCTACCCAAACCTTTGCATGGAAGTTCATTCTTGACGTTGGGATCGGTATGTGTGACAAAATAATCTCAAGGTGCACTTAATACCTTTTTTCGAGCTTTCATCTCATTTCATGGTCTTCATTAATGACCTGTTTCATCGTTTAGGTTATTGTTAATTTTAGAAGTCTGACTCTGAGTCATGGTGCATTCATGTGCTGGTGAGTGTTCTGATATCTGAGCTATGTGGGAGTTGGCTGCTGTACAGCACTGCATTGATGAGACTGTTGTATGAAAATCAAACCCAGATGACAGAAGAAACAATCATGGATATAGTGGAAAGGAAAACATGAATTTAACAGCTGCTTGCATTGGAAATTGTGCCATTTATCAATAGCCCAACAATTGGACTGTTAATTACAAAAACACTCTCACCTCTGGGGCAGCTGTGGCTCAGGAGGTAGAGTGGGTTGCCCACTGATCATATGGTTGGCAGTTCAATCCCCACCTCCTCCTGTCCACCTGTCCTTGGGTAAGACACTGAACCCCAAATTGCTCCCCATGGTTGGCCTGCGTGGTACCTTGCTGCCATCTGTGTGAGTGTGTGCGAGAAGGGGTGAATGAGCAGCAAAAACCTTGTAAAGCACTTTGGATAAAAGCACTATATAAATTCAGCCTATTACCATTTATCTTTGGTTTTAATTGAAAATCCAGTACTTTGGGTACATTATATTTCACCTGTAGTGTAAACATTGCAGCAGTCTAATCCTAAGAACAGTCAGCCTAGTTAAGGTGCTGGGGGTGTGTGTCAGGGGGTGATCATAGCCAGCAGGGAGGCAGCTGGGCCCTCCTAAGTCATGAGCCCATGACCCTGCAATCATGCGCTCCGAGGCTCCCAAACAACAGGCAGAGCGGCTGAAATCAGGCACCTCTCCCCCCGCTCGAGCACCGTCGCTGCTGCTCTCACTGGTCTCAGGCACTGAGGTCTGCTAGAGGACAACCAGAGGAAGAACTCAACATCATTTCAATTCCAGGCTCCTCAATCCTTTAACCCCCGCCACCATCCTCCCTTCACAGGGCCAAGCTGTTACTTCACGCCTGACATTGATCTGTACTTCAAAACCACAACAGAGCCTCACGTTCCATGCCTCAGCTGACACAAACGATTTGTCGAGAAAGGGTTCTCTGCCACCCCCTCAACTTTCCCACCCCATATCTAAACTGACAAGCAGTGTTTTTGTTTTGCATTGCAAAGCAGTGTTGTGCTCTGTGCTTTTCTCGTATTTGAGCATATGACCAAACACGTGCCACACACATGCAGCCACTGATGTCTTTTTCCATCAGCAGCCATCCACAGAAGAAAAGAAACAGCATGATGCGCTTGTGATTGAGGTGAGGGTCAATGCAATTCACTAACTTGATAATGCAATTCATTTAATATTTATAGAACATTTTTTCCCATGAAATGACTTCTGTTGTGGACCTTTTCTAGGAGCAAAATTATTATTATTATTTTTTAAATAGCTTGATATCAGTTCTGTGTATGATCATAAGCTCGATCCATTTAATGCTGTAGCTGAAGATTGTTAATATATGTCTGGATAACCTTTAAAAACACTGTATGGAGAAGTCAGGATTCACAAGCCTGTATGTAAATGGGCTAAAATTACACTACATCCACGGATATTTTTGTGCCCTTGATTTTGTTAATATCTATCTAAATTTGGTATTAAAAGCTTGGAATCCCATGTCATACACACCAGATTGTCATAGTCCAGCCACATCTCTCCCCCTATCCTTGTGTGTTGTTGTGTTTCTCCCCTCCCTGTATTCCTTGTCGGCCCCCTGTCTGTCTCTCTGCGTGTGTGTACTGGCCTGGGCATGGCATTCTGGTCTCCCTCCTGCTGCTGATCACCGGCACACCTGATGCTCATCATCCAATCAAAGCTCACAGTATATCTAGCCGGCTCTACCCATCAATCAGTGCACCATTGTGGTACTGTTGCTACAGTGAAATCCTGACCCAGTCTAGTGTTGTAGTTTGCTCGTTTTTCCTGTCTGACCTTGTTTCTGCCTCAGATCCATTTCCTGCCAGTGTGATCTACCAGAGTCTCTTCGGTCTCCAGTCAAGCTGCCTCCACCTGTCTGTCTGCCGCGCTACTCGAGCCACCTCCAGCACCTTCTACCCACCGCCTTCGCCCTCTGAGTCCAGCCAGTAAGCCATGAGCCTCATTGGAAATCCTGACGCCGGCTCCAGCGTCCGCTGCCTGCCTCGCCCGCTCTAGAGCTCTCACCTACGAGTGATCCACTGTATCATTTTGCAATAAAGACTGTCTGTCTGAACTAATATCCAGTTCTCTCTCTCCGCATCCTGCTTTTGGGTCCTTTAGATCATTAACCCTAACACAGATAGTGTGTCCTGCAGATAACTAACATGAGACTTCCATGAAATTTCACATAACCACTTAGAGGAAGACTATTTGAGTAAAAAAATAGGATATCACATGTTGTGGGTGTGAGTGAAGAGTCCAGTCTGTCTCTGAGGCCAAGTCCACGTTATTGGGGAGAAATATAAAACCATCAAATGTTTTCCTTATTATACTTGTTATTTAATGTAAAGCGCACTGTGTAGCTCTGTGTATGAAATGTGCCATATAAATATAGCTTGACTTGACCTTTAGAATTGTTTTTTAAAATGTCATCATCAACAATAAAACACCAAAACAATCAGACACAGCTATGTCTTTTCAACTCCCTACTGATTCAGTTTAAAGCCACACTACAATTTGAAAGAATAATACAATCTTTCTCTGACTAATATAATGTTGAATTCATAAGCAATAAATTTCATTCTTACTCAAGAACTCAGGGGTTTACAGCCTTACTTGAGGCCCTTCTCATTTCTCAGTTTGTACATCCTCGATTCCTTTCCTCGCCCCCTCTCCTCACATCTTAGTCCCTCCCACCGAGATGCGAGCAGAGGAGGCGAGGAAGAGACACAAGGAGAGAGGAGTCGAAGCAACAGGCAAAATGAGACATCCTTGCTTTGGAAACGTCGTTTTAAACCGACTTCAGTTAAACATGACGTGTGGCACAGCTTCATCATCTGTCCATTGTCACGCCTCTTTTATACGTCACAGGTGACAAAAAGACTTCACCTGTACATCCTTGCTCATAGCTCCTCCGGTAATCCTGACAAAAATAAATGCTGATAGCTTGGAACACAGTAACATCGCTAAAAATGACAGCCACCCTGGTGGCCTAGGGGTTAAGATGCTGACCGTGAACTGCAACGTACCCGGTTTGGCCAGGGACCTTTGTTGCATCTCATTCTTAATTTCTCTCTCTCCCCTAATTTCCCATCATCTCTCTACTTTTGGATATAATAAAGGCATAAAATGCCCCAAAAAATGTATGTTAAAAACAGGTCCAATTAGACAAGAAACACAAGCCGACAATCAGACAGGTTGTATACAAAACCCTAGGTTAGTCAAATTTATTTTGAAGAGAAAATTAAGATAAACCGTTAAATAAATATAATCTATGGCCAGAGCTACGAAAATAAAACCCAGGTTGTAATAAACCATAATTCTCCTTTAAGACCATTGATCAATGCCCTACTTTTAACTCTTGCAGTCATTCAACAGCACAAACAAAAGAATATGACAGTGTCATCACTTATATTGTGTGATTGGGTATAGTAAAGCACAAAGGTAAGCCACCCTTTTGAAAAAGCTCAGTTTTCCCTGCACACTACAACACAAGACCAGCATTTTAAAATGTATCCACTTTGAAGAGCACTTTTAAAAAGCTAAATTTGTAATGGGTGAAATAAGATGGTTTAGTGTTGATGGATGTCAAAAACAGAGAGAAAAAATGTGTGGAGAAGTCACAGAGATAGATGCTGGCTGAGTGAAGACTGTCTTTGCCACATTCCTCTGCCTAAAACATCACAAATAATCACATCTCAGGACTGAGAGGAAATTCAGTCAGTTCTCCTCCAAGAGCACCACCAAAGACTTTTTTGGGCTAGCTTGTCTTTCCCTTAAGCTAAAAGGTGACCCTGAGGATCATGGGACCCTGTCTGCTGCTTAACCTCCAAACTTGAACATTTCCAGGAGGGGGGAGTGTGATATACTGAGTGCCAGATCCGAGCAGTTACCAACGACGTGATTTACAGAGTGTAAGGAGGTCTCAAATTAGACTTAGAGCTGTTGAAGTTTACTACAGGCTTTGCTCCGTTTCCTATCTGCAAACTGCAGACGTTTCTAAGCACTACTCACCCCCGCTGATGACAAAATCTTTACGCCTCTCCTGTGTTATTCATGTATGTGAAACTAATTCGCCCATGGCCCTCTTTATATATGTAAACTGCTGCTAAATGGAACAGCTCAAGTGGCTCTTAGATTTGTCTCTGCACCCAACAATATCCCCCTAAACACAGCCACGGCAGGGGAACAATATTTCAACCATGCATAATTCATGTTGTGCTTGACTTTTAACGAGGTGCTAAAAATCCTGACATGTGGCCCACTCAACACTCGACACCACAACATAAATTCTTAATACTTTTTTATGAACTGCGTCAGTCAGAGGTGTTTATCTATAATAAAAATCTTGAATCGTAACTTAGCGACAAACATTGTTTCCCCGGGAGCTCATATAACATGAATAAAAGTCTAGTCCTGGGGCTTTTTTTAAAAATCAAGATCCACATCGGCTCGTTTCAGCGGCTTGCCTGTTAGCGATTAGCTTGCGCTGAGTGAAATCAACCAAGGGCACACACTTTATTCTCTTTTATTCAAGACTATTTATCTGAATGCATGGTGAATTTGTGCCTCAATGCATTTTAATGCTTTTTTTCTTTGTCAGCATGCCTATACTGTCATTACAGCACTGATCTGGCTGCAAAAAGCATTCTTTGCCAGGCTGCTTTATGCTGCTTTCCTTTAACCAAGAGGAGTACATACATGTGTGGGTGTACTATCTCAATATATTGCCATAAAGATGCTGTTCACCACTCACATTCCTCCCCTCACTATCTCTCAGCATGACAGCCGCTGAGTAACTAGATGATATTGTCTGAGCTCATGATAAGAGGGGTAAAAAAAATTAAAGTCTCTGTGTTTCTGGACCATGAAAACGATTCCATGTGCTACACGTTCACGTCTGTGTCCGCCTGTTTGTCTCTATATCTCAAATATGAGTGGGCATGCGTTTCACAAGGCAAGATGAATATTGTGACAAGTGTGTCATGGCTTTTGGAAATGACATGACCTGTGAGCAATGTGGCCTTGTTTTGCTGGTTTGCACACATGGAGCAGTTTTTCTGTTGGCAGAGGAATGTGTCCACCACTGAGCTGCCTGTAAAGGATTCATTTATCCAGATAATATGTATTTATTTATTTTTTTAGACTATTTTTGGGGAATTTTTGCTTTTATAGTGACAGCTGTAGCTTGGAATCGAACCAGGGACGCTGCAGTAGGGACTCAGCGGTAATGGTACGTGCTCTACCAGGTGAGCTACCAGGGCACCCCCCAGATAATATTTATGTGTTATTTTTATTATGACCTTTGTTGGCAGGTAGGAAAAAAGCTGTGTGCGGATAAGAGACATGACACAGGATTCAGACGAGCCAACACATTCATATTATTGTTGTATTATAGTTTTGTAACCAATTTTTTATTTCGTTTTACTTTTTCATGTGGTGGGGACACAATATAAAATAAAAAAGATTTGAAAGTATTGTATTGTATTCTCATTAACTATGGGAACAAAATGAGCTAACATCTCACACCTTAGGTCTTTGTAATATGAAAATCAAAAATATTTACAGACCCAATGTCAGTACTCACTTACTCCATAAGTCAAACGTACCCATGGCTACAGAAAAGAAAGAAAAAAGTATGTAATAAATAACCAATCATACTATTGTCATATTCAAACACAGACATAAACAAATGTACAGTGGTGTGCAAAAGTGTTTGCCCCTTCCTGATGTCTTATATTTTGCATGTTTGTCACACTTAAATGTTTCAGATCATCAAACAAATTTAAATATTAGTCAAAGATAACACAAGTAAACACAAAATGCAGTTTTTAAATGAAGGTTGTTATTAAGGGAAAACAAAATCCAAACCTACATGGCCCTTTGTCTAATATTTAAATTTGTTTGATGATCTGAAACATTTAAGTGTGACAAACAAATGTGTGTGCAAAAAAATAAGAAATCAGGAAGGGGCAAACACGTTTGTTTTTGTAATTATGTTTACTTACTTCAAATATATGTGTATATGTACAGCACATACCATATACAGTATGTGTATCTATGTATATTCTTGCCATCACTTTCTTTAAAGTTCATCAGACAAATGTCCCTACTATGTCCCTTAAAAGAAATAATGTTAAAACATGACTTTGGAAAATGTAGTTTGACCTGAAAAAATCAAACTCAAGGTCCACTTACTAGTTTTTTCTCATAGTCTTCATCAGTGAGTAGGGTTATTGGCTCAGTTGTCTTCACATATGGAACGGTTATATGATAACAACAACAAATAAATCAATCCAAGATACAGGATCAATAGAGTGAAGAACTCATTGGTCCCTGCTGCTATTGGGCTTTTAACATTATGTAATTCCGGGTTTTTTTTGTGTGAATTGTTCATGTATTGATTGGTGTGATTATTTGGTGTGGTTACTGCTGGCTGTGCAACAAATTGCCCCTTGGGATAATAAAGATTACCTTGACCTTGACCATGATCAATTGTATTTAAGGAAACTGGGAACAGCCTCAGGCACCACCATGATGAAGGCAAGATAGCAGAAAACAACAGTGAATAAAGCATGTTGTGCTGGAGTTTTAATTTTGTTTTGCATTGAAGCTCACACTGGTCGGCACCTCGTGTGTGCATTCTCAAAGTAAGAGATTGTTGAAAAACAACTCTATTCACTGAAGAAGACTGTGAGACATGGTTGAAAGCCCAGGAAAAAGCTAATAACTGCACCTTGAGTTAAGACTGTTTTGTTAAAATACTGTTCACAAAGTCAATAATGATTTTTTTTTTACTGTCACAAGTAGTAGTTACAATTAAATCATGCTTTCTTTTAAAGCAAGCTAATATTTATTTTGCCACCAGTGGCAAGTATGGGTTGAAGGGAAGTTTTATATATTAAAGCAATATATATAAAATAATATATTTATAATATATAAATATAATAAATGTGAAGTGTGTTATTTCATGTGTTTAAAAGAAACGTATACTTGCTATAATTACAAAAACACATCTTGTTTAAATCACAAAATGAAAGCAGAGGTATTTAAGTTGATTCATTGCTTCAGAAGCACTGGCACTGCTTTGATGCCAGCAATGATTTTATGTAATAGAAGCTGTAATACATTTCATAAAGGATATAGTGGACAGCTAATTCTGGAATAAAAAAAATTAGATATGTCACCCTCAGGTTACTGTGCTCAGTTACACCACATTAAACCTACTGCTTCAGCACTCTTTACAGTTATCTAATTATCATAATGGCCATCAGAAGCTTGATCAGAAACATAAAATGAACATCCTGGTATCGTGACTATGCTAGCTACACATACAGATGACCTAATTAGTGGATTGATCTGAGCTAAGAATGAAATGTATTGACCAATCAGCACTGAGCTTGTGACAGAGCTCCACCATCTGTTGGCATGGGTTAGACAGAAGTGTTCCCTGATGAATTCTATTGATCAAGCTGTGTAAATACTGCCATAGTTTGCTGCCTAACACGCTGCAGATGTTTTCCAGGAAAAGTTGGCCTGTTAGGATGAATTTTAATTCAAACTTGGGCTGCTCCAAAGTCCACAGGCTGAAGTCATGCTTAGGTACAGGCTCGTAGTAGCAGTGTGTAGGATTTAGCAACAACTACCAGTGAAATTGCAGTTTGCAACCATTTGAATACCGCTCGCCTCATCCTCCTGTTCCAAGTGTAAAGGAGAAACTATGGTGGCAGCGAAACCCACGAAAAATGCTAAAGGCCCTATCTAGAGCCAGTGTTTGGTTTGTCCGTTCTGGGCTACTGTAGAAACATGTTGGTGCAACATGGTGGACTCCGTGGAGGGGGACCCGTTCCCTCAGATATGAGGGGCTTATTCTAAGGTAATGAAAACACAACAATTCTTATTTTCAGGTGATAATACACTAATGAAAACATACTTAGAAATATTATATTCCATTTCTGCCAATAGCTCTTCCTAAATGTTACACACTGGACCTTTAAACCTTCCCACCATCCATTCCAACACTTTACTGTCTCTCTGACTGACTTTTATTGTCCGTGTTACAGTGGCTTTCAGCTATCGCTGGCCATCTGGGGAATGTTTTTGCACATACTGTGTGAAAAATTGGCCTGTTTGAGGTTTTCGGAAAGATCAAGGAACATGATGACAAGCTCTTCAACAGAATTTTCTACATTTTTGATTTACCAAATTACACTTTCAGTAATACTCTGTGACATTTTAACATTGATATATCTCAACAGTCACACAACATACACCCCGAACATGAAAGCTTTTATATTTGCAACACCTGGGGATCTATTTTCATGACACAGCAGTTTTGATGCACATCCCTGACCATGAAATTACTAAATGGCATGCTACACTGTGTGCACCACTGAGTCAATTTACATGCATGCTACTGTTCTGGTTATGCATCATATCCTATTTTTAATCATATTTGGGACATGGAACATGTAGCAGAGACCAGGTTTCAGGTCACTTTCTGCTGTGTGTACCTGTGTGTGTGTGCTGTGTGTCTTTGAGCCTTTGACATCCCTGCCAGGTTCTGTCTCATTTCTGTATTGTCAGTCTTATCACCAGCAAGTACATTTTCCTTTACATATAGTACATCCACCATGTCTGGCTTTCACTTCTGTCAGTACAAACTATATGTAGTCATTATAGAATGTATCATTATATTGCTTAGTTTTCTCACAAAATACATTACTCCAGTTCAAGACCCTCCTGTGCAAATACACAGCAATCAGAAACCTGGATCAGCTGTTCACGCGTGTCAGTGTTGAGATTTCTTTTGAAAGGACCCTGCGAGCATAATCTGATAAGAGCTTACCTTGGTCTCTCTGACATCCAGATAGCAAGATATGATTGAATCAACAGTGAAATTTTGTCAGGCACAAGTATTGAATCTACACTGATGCCTGACATTGAAACCAAATTGAAAGCGCTTGTTATGTTTAATGTTGAATAAATGTCAGATTTTCAATCATGACTGACACTAAAACTACACTGATTCACCCATTAACTAAAAGGGTGCCTGGTAATGAATTTTAGTTGATTTTGATATATTGAAACAATGTTACACTAATTAACTACCAGAAGCTAGACCTTTTTCTTAATTTATACAACATTTGTACACCATAATATTGTTCTCAACATGTAAATAAAGTTCAAGAAAAAAATGAAATTAGCTAACTCATAACAATTTCCAAAACTTCAATGACAGATCAATTTAAATTTACATAATGTTTACTAACAAAAATGATTAAATGTGCCTGAGAATATTTATTAAACTATACTTACAGATCAAACACTGTATATAAAGTGAAATATAAACAGTTAGTGAGATGCAGATATTTTTTCAGGTCTTTTCTTCTTTTTCTTTCACATTTTAAAAAACCTTGAAGGCCAGGACCATTTAGTCAGTATTCAAAACAAATAATCAGAGCACTGTTCAATTTTTTGATGGTCAACACAGGTCATCATTCAGGTCACTGAATACAGTCAACAGTCTGAATTATGTTCTTCTTGCTAATAAATCTGAGACCATTATAATTTTCCTTAATGGTCCTATAAGGAGGCATTGAATCCATATTATCCATAGTTTATTGTGGTCCAAACTCACATAACATGTAGTCTTTCATCACTGTCTCCTTGAAGGGTCTCTCCTTGTCTGACTTGCATTCCCACCTGAAGCTGACAGTAGACCGTTTGTAGTGGTGGAAGTTTTCTGTAGATCACCTTGGAAGTCCAACCATGACAGATTAGAGAGAAAATAACATCTGTCCAATATCTAACACATTTAGACTGTAGTTGCTGAACTGAATTTTAACGTACAGCGTAGTACAAATCCCATAAAAAAATGGCCTCAAAAAATTACCATAAAGCAAATTTTGGCACAGTAACTCGGAGATACTACTACTTTCCCCAAAATATCTCCTGAGTGCAGCCAATACTTAATAAGAGGTGACTGTGGTCTTGCAAGGATGTCGGAAGTAGGGGGGTAGAAAGTAGGTAAGGGCCATTGGCCCCCTTACGCCCCCGGCCCACATTCGTTTTAAGTCGCAAAATTAGCTTTGCCAAGATGGCAAGATCCAGGCAGACAAAAACAAAAAAACATATGACCAGTGCAATTGAGATAATATTTAACCTTTATTATAACAACTAACAACAGAAACTAGCATGCTACATCTTACATAGTCTAGGTCAGGTCCGGTTTCTTGGCCACATAATTCTTTCCCTGCAAAAAAAAGAAAAGAAATTACAATTAATTTAGCTTTATTATTTTTGACATTTTATCTAATTACTGAAAATTCATAAGAATGTCTGAGACTTGACCTTCAAATGTGCTCTACCTGACTGCAACAGCATATTCCCAAAAATAAGTGTTTTCAAAACACACGTGTCTCCCAGCTAATATATCCTATAGTCTTATAGCACAACTGTTGTATTGTCTTACTGAAGCAATACTACTGGTCAAACATGTCATTTTTTCATTATGTCAGACTTAAATTTGAAGTAACTGACTTGCCATACGAACATAATCAATCAGAAGAGATTGATTCCATTATATTTGCCATTTCTATTATCTGTAATCTTTTTTTCAGGTTTATTGACACAGACAAACCAGTGGGCATAGAAAAGCAGGTGCTGTGTGAAGGAATGTCCTTTGTGCTTGGGCTTGCTGTCTTCTCCTACTACAATTCAGTCAACCTTCAGTTTCAATTCATTCAGAGGTAGGAGCTTTTTCACACATACTGTACCACACAGCTTGACTTTATTGACTTTTCACATCGCCATTGTCCAATAACCTAATGATAACCACTGGTGCCTCTGACACAAGAACAGCAACTACAAACATTACTGCCTACCTCTACTAATGTTGTTATTGCTGATACAATTTCCTTTCAGTCACATTCTCCTTTTTAGCTTGATCATTGGTGTGAATTGATACATACCTACTTAGTGAAATGTGACATATGGTTCACTATTCTGCACCACTATTTTGTACTGAAAGGCTCTTGCTTGATATGTCACATTCACATTGAAAGAAGAATATTTTTGTTGTTCTACATTGTTTTTCAGAACCTGCTCGGCAGGGGCACAAAAGCAAGCCATGAGCAAGCAAGAAGACCGGGAAGATGGTCAAAAAGAAGGCAACATCAAGTGAATCCACATGTCAGCACATTCACCAAGAAGCTCAGTGACTTCAGGTGGGACTTTGTCTGATGTTTCACACACACACACACACACACACGCACACACACACACACACACACACACACACACACCCACAAAACCACCCACTATCTCACGCAGCCACTCATTCAAACAGGCATTCACTTATTTACTTACTCACTCACTCACTGACTCAGTGAGTCTATTCTTTTTTTTTTTCTCGGTGTCTTTTCTTATTCAAACTGTTGGAACTCAAGTTTTACATTGTTCAGAAAAACTGTTTTTTGTTCACTTTATTGTAATACACTCATGCAAACTAGACTGCTGCTGTTCTGCAGCAGGTTAATTAAAACAGTCAGTTTGATGTTCCTTTCTCGCGAAAAACAAAATTGTTACCAAATACTGTATGCACTGTCATTTAAATTAAAAATTGTCAATCTTTCGAGAGAGCAAAACAAAAGAAGAAAAAAAAAAAGAAAACAGGCAGGGAGTTTATTCAGGTCTAAGTCTGCTTGCATTGCACTGGTGACATATTTTTATTTAAATAAATATTTGAAAAGGAACTGCCTAATGAATATTGTCCCTTTGTCATTTTTTCATTATTATTATTATTATTATTATTATTATTATTATTAGCAGTAGTAGTAGTAGTAGTAGTAGTAGTAGTAGTAGTATTCTTTAACTATCATTAAATATAGGATACACTGTAATACAGTTTATGTACTGTAAGTATACAGTAATTTACTGACAAAACTGTGACCAGTATTGTGTTGTAAATTTACAAGAATACAGTAATAAACTGCATCTCTGACGGGACTCAAACAGTCCGGCGTGGTCTCCCACATGAAAGTTGGACGTGCTACATGCCCATCCACCACACCAACCTCCACATCTCTCAGCTGTATTCACGTTATTGTGGAAAAACAGCGTTTGTGTGCACCTCCTCATCTGTGCGGTGTGTTGCAACAGTCCTGTGCCAGTGTGTATGGTGCTGTGTGGAGCTACAGAGCCACAAATTCGCTGAACTTACCTGAGCTGCGCTGATTTTTGTGAGTGCAGACAATGGCTGAAGGCTGCTGCTTGTGCTGCAATTAAAGATGGAGGTGAACTTAAGAAGTGTTTCTGAATGTTACTATACAATAACAAATCATGATCATATTAAACTGAATGAAAGAAAAAAAAACTTGCAGGTCAAAATATCAGATTCAGTTTCCAAGTTTGTTTCAAAAACTCTGTTTTACTGATAGTGACACAAATAGTGGTTTCAGTGTTCGCATTGTAGCTTAAACGTGATGTTACATTACATAACTTAAATAAACAAATAAACTTTAAACAAAACAAAAAAGCAATTTGCTAAGTTTTAGCAAATCACTATAGCAAGATTCCTGCCCTGAGCAAAGCAGCACGCAAAGCGCATGACCTTAATTTGAAGCCATTTTGGCTGATTACAACTTTACATTCTCTTTGTTCTCATTTGATAATTGATACCTGATAAAGTCAGGAGATATGGCTATTAATTATGACTATGTGCTATGTGTATATGGCAGTTCTGTTATTTCACTGTGCTATAAAAAAGGAACATCTCTGTAGCTGTGTTATTGGATTTTGTTTGCTTTTATAATTATTACTTTTCACCCCAGCAAAAGGTACGTCTCTGGTCACACTGCACTTTGTTGGCTGAAAGGCAAAGAAATTTACAGGTTAGAGAAAAAGGCATGCTTGCAGAGAAGAAAATGCAAATGAAATTGAATACAAAGTTTGAAAGGAATAATGATGCAGAATGTCTGTAAGTTTAAGCATAGAAATAAGCATGAATGGGGCGTCCTGACAGTTTGTTGAAGTGACCTTTGTTGCATGTCATCCCTTCCCTCTGTGCTGTCTCTGCTGTCACTCCCCGCTGTTGCTGTCCAGCAGAGCAGAAATGTCACCAAAAGTAATCAGAAAAAAACAACTAAGAATTAACCATGACAAGTCAGTGAAGTGCTTCAGAAACTCCACACACGATACTCTGTATTGAGCTATTTATATTCATTCTGATGCCTGTCGATACATCCGTGACTACAACTGGAAGCTGCTGTCATGTTCAGCATTGCAATGTATATTGTTCAAATTAGCAGGGCCGATATGTGATTTCCAGTCAGAAGCAGTCCTGTGAAGTCATGCCATATAAATTGGGTTGAGGGCACACATGCCAGCAAGATGACTTCGAGCGAGTGCACAGAGAGTCATTAGATTGAGAGCTGTCTGCTGAGTGTGTGTGAATAATGTGTCAGAGAGGCCCTATGGCCACACAGCAGGATGTGAGCTACATCGAGTTGAACAGACACACTATTCTAATGATCAATCCACTGAGTAGATGATGATTGTCATGTCAGCTTGCATGCAGAAGCCTGTAGTATAATTAATGATGGAGGACTTTTCAATGCAAAATGTCATTAACTTTAAAGCTGCTCTAGCTCAGGAGTTCTCAGGATTTGGTGGTTACCAAAACAGAGCTAAAAGGAGAGTGAATATTGTATTTATATTTATCAGGCGGATAAAAAAAATTTCAATTCAATTCAGTTTCAACATTGGTTTGGTTTTTGGAGATGGCGGTAAAATAAGTAAGTACTTGCTAGACCAGGCAGGGTTAAACTGCTGGTTAGATTCTCCACAATTCAATCGTTCTGATCATTTTACGAAAGTGGCGACTACCTACCTTTGAAGCGGTCATAAAGTCCGAATATGTGTCCATTTCTCGATTATTTCTATTCCTTTAGTTTGTAAGGGTCCACTGAAAGAATTAAAAAGTTTTTTTCATAAAAATTAAGTTGTGAATATTGTTCATGTGAAGTCCATTGCTCACTGTCTGTTAACTTCGTTCTTCAAACGAAGGCCGCACTATGATTGGCGGTGTCGCAACAACAGCCCCGCCTACATTAAGAGTACTGTCTGCAGTGGAAACGCAAAACAGATCTAGGATTTAGGTACATGTAGCTTAGGTATGGGTTTCAAGGGTATTATACTGAAAGTGTTAGTGGCTTAAGAGATAGAGATAGAGCTGCAGAGGTCAGATGGCACATGCAGGCACACCAGCCAGGAGCGAGTTGCAATAGTCTAGGTGCGAGATGACAAGAGCCTGGACCAGAGCCTGCGCCGCCTCCTGTGAGAGGAACGGACGAATCTTCCTGATGTTGTGGGGAATGAATCTGCAGGAGCAGCGATGTTGGCAGCGAAGGACAGCTGGTCGTCCAGTGTCACACCCAGGTTCCTTGCAGTCCAAGCTAGGGACACTTGCTAACATGGTCACCCTAAAAGCTTTTTAAGATAATATATACAGTATAATATCACACATATATATATATATGATAATATGTCAGATGTTCATGTTCATCTTGTTCTGCTAACCCCCAAGTGGCCAAAAAATCCATTAATGCAGCTTTACCAAATTTAGACACAACCTAAGGAAAAAGAAAGCTGGTTGATATTGATGAAGTACAAAGTAATTTGCCAAATTTGTGTCAAAAATCGCGCCCCTTCTTCTCTGAGTTGTAACTCAGTCAAACAGGAACGCACAAATGTCATACACAACTTCAGGAATCAGTGCAAATTACTGTTTTCAGTGATAACCTTTTCTCTGACGTCCATCAGGACACATGCCTGTTTAGGGTGCTATGATAAGCACCCAAAAAAAAATACTCTGTGTCCCAGAGATATCATGTTAAAATTACATTCCTTATAAATTCAGATTTACAGATAGTTCAGTTGATTAGCTCCAGGTAACCTACTTGATGCAACACAAAACAAAAAAAGACAGCTGATATTGATGAATATAACCCAATGGAGTCACTCACTCTAACCAAAGTGTACCAAAGTCATACACATACTGCTGGAATCAGCAGAACTTTCTCTTTCCAGTGATAGTTCAGTTCGATTCCAGTGATGGTTTCACTGATGTCCATTGGGATAAACATTGCTAAAACATGCTCATTGTCCCTTTTGAATTTAAAAAAACACGCTCCTTATAACTTGATGAACAGATGTTGCCTCATTATTGTCAATTTTAAATGCTTTCATTGGGCATCAAAAATAATCCCCTGACTGTTGTCTGTATATCCATGGTTACAGTGCAATCAGGAACTGCTTTAGCTAATGAAACATGACTTTCCATGGTGCAAATTTGCTTAATGTAAACGAATATAGGCAAAAAAAAAAAGGAAAATATAATAGGCTTGCATGGATTTCATGGGTGCATGAATGAGATTACATAATGAGAGCAATTATTAGATTTGGTGTTTCATTATTTGTTGTAATTGTTCGCACCACTAATATTATTGTGAAGGAGGGACAAATGCTCAGAAATCATATTTCACTTTTAGAGGCGAGGTCGGTGAAATATTTCATTTAATTTGAAAAACTGGTGGGCTGTGCCACCGTCGCGCTTTGACTTTGTTTCATGACTTTGCACAGATTAATAAATTGTATTTACTCTATCTCCTCCCGCTTAAATATATGATGTATGCATGTAATGTGGCAAAATGACACTTCTGGGCCAACAATGAATCTCATAAGATGAAAAATTGTTTAACAAAATCATTGGCCGGCATTTGTTGTCGTGGCTTTTCCAAACAGGTGACCATGCAACCACTCAATCTCCTGCCTGCTCCCCTTTCTTGACGCAAGCTGTCACATTTTGATGGCGGCCCTCGTATCTGGAACAAATTATGTGTGGAAGTCCAATAGAAAATATGCTGTCCGCTTCGTGACACGCCTAATGAAAATGGATGGCTGGGTAGCGTGAATGGGACCGGACACCTGACAGTCTATTGTCACTCTCCATCAGTGCTCAGGAGTCAGCTCAATCTGGTCGCACATCTCTCCCGGTGGAAATGAAGATGTCCCATCTAATGGGAAGCATAATGGCTGTGGACAGATGGAAGACATCTCGCTTTAGCTCGTATTCCCCTGCTCCGTAATGAAGGCACCGCTTGTTGACAGATAAGGGTTGGGGAAAAAACAGGAGAGAGTGGTGTGTCACTGTTTAGTATCCAGGCCTCAGGCCTCAAAGAATGTACAGGAGATGTGCCAGAATATTGAAATGTGCATGGGTGTGCGTAATGTACTACTGTGTGTGTGTGTCGCAAGGAGAAATAATGGTGGGCTCTCCTGACTGTTCCCAGCCTCCAAGCATCTGGTCAGTACACGCTCACCAGGATGTGAGGCCCCCTGGCAGGCAGGTCATGTCACTGGCTGTAAAAATAGCACCTGGCAATCCAATAGCTCTGATTTATGAAGCATGTCAATACCCGGACTGTAACAATGCATTGGCCGGGAGATGATTGGTGGTCTCTCAGTTGGACAATAAGCACAGCCTTGCTGCAAGATTGACACTTTATCCTGCACTATAAACCCATTATCTCAGCTGTAAAGGGACTCTATTGCTAATGGCAATAACTCTAAACTTTACTTTTCTTTTCTTTTTGGAATTCTTTTTTGTTTTCTCTTGGGAGAGGGAACTTGTTCATATTTCAGCACATGATTTCAGAACATTTCAGAACACATTTTGAACAAAACAATCAGAAAATGTAAATTCTTGAAAAGCTGTCTTTTAGCTTAATTGTGTGCCTGAAATTATATAATTCTTTATTTTATATTTTCAGAACAAAAACGTCCTTTTGTAGGTACTCTTACTGGTATTTTAGAGTTTGTCATTTTCTGAAAAACAATAAAAAATGTTGATGACTCATTCTGCACTTGGGGGTGTATATTCATTTTGCTCTCCAATGAAATGTAGTCTGAATTTTTATGACGTCGGAGAGGAGTGTTTCTGGGGACAGGCCGGGCCTCACTGATTACTGTACACAAACACACCTTTATAACTTGTACAGAAACACAACTTTATTCATTGATTTGGGTAAAACTGGATCATATTTTATGGAGTAATCCCCAGCGGGGAATACTGCCGGTGAGCGGCACCAGCTAGTCGCTAACTTTGTCTGTCTGATGTTTGGTGTTTAGGCAGGTAGCTTACATTGGGTTTATCAGAGCCTTTTCACTAAACAAGGTTGTTGAGAGCTGTGAGACTGAACCAAAACGGTAAAGATGTGGTGCTTAAAATTTCACCTCAACATCCTCTTACTCACTTGTTCAGAAGCTTTCGACTGTATCACACAGTCTTCATCAACAGTTGTAGTTTTCTCAGTTGTCATCAAACTGTAAATTTTTCATTATTCATGCCGCTTTTTGCTTTTAGTTGTGTCTCATCTCTCTGTCTTTTTTTCCTTTTCATAGTTTATTATTTTTCTGTTTTCCATTTTTGGGTCCTGCCATTCAAGTGCTCTAATAGGGATAAATAAAGTTGTATTGAATCAATGAAGGAGTGCTCAAACAGTTCCATATGCACTAAGTCCAGGGAGCCTTAAGGTGCTCTTAAAAACAATGGACATCAAAAATAAATCTTCTTCAGGCACTCTTTGGCAGAGAAAGAGTACTTTAAAAGCCTTTATCAATGGTTAAAACACTAACTAGTTTAGACCTCATAGGGTCTTTATTAGGGTGTAGATAATCAAACATATTACTCCTGGTACACTGTTGGAAGTATTTTAAACCATTAATATGCCCAACTAAATAAAGGCTTTTAAAATACCCTTTATACTTGGTCTGCCTAAGAGTGCCTGAAGAATGTTTCTGTGTTGAATTGAATTGATTGAACTGAATCAGTACCAGCACTAAACCTACTTGGTGAAGAAACTAAAACTGTGTTTTCACCGCAGGAACTTTCCCCAGGGACTAGGAACCTTTGGAGGAACTCAGTGCATTTCCACCACAGTGACCAGGGTCTAAATTAAGTTATGGGGACATTATTTTACCCCCCAAAAGGTACCTGCTAGGGGGGTTGTACTTTCCAAAAGTACAGGAACTTTCTGGGTGGGGCTTGCTGCACTGACATCAAACATTTCTGATTGGTCGAGATCTGACCTGCAAAGCAGCAAGAGGTTTGGTTTGACTGTCTGGATCGATGCTTTGTTGGGTCACAGGTCACTGGCCAACCTTCTCTGCACAGCAGCTCAGCTACTGCGCTGTTGGAAGCCATGGTGGACGACACGGAAACAGATGACCACTCGGTTGAAGGTAAATCACATGATGCTTTTTAAATGCTATAACGCTAACCGTTGTCATGCTGTTGCTACCCTAACCAAAAGCTAACGTTATTTACATGCAAACGCCAACCGCTAATGCTATACGCTAATGGTGTAGAATCGTGGTGATATCTTTCTAATGCAGTGAAATGCAGCGTTTATATTTTTCAACATGTTTTTCAGATGAAACGGGGAGGCACACTGAACTGCTGGCTGCAGAGAGTCACGTTAGTGTGTTTACCACTGCTACCTCTAGCAGCCCTTGTCCCATGCCTCCTGCTGAAGTACACAAACGCTGTATTTTGCACATTTATATTTCTGCAGATAAATAAATAGTTGTGGAACCAATGTCAATGTCAAATTAATTTATATAGCACATTCAAAACAACCACTGATTACCAAAGTGCAGAACAGGATAAAATAACAAATAAATAAACATAAAAGTTAATAACAAATATATGCAAAGAAAACAATAAACATAATAAAAGAAGAGCAGCACCAGAAGCAGAAAATTAAATCAAGGTGTCAATCTCAACTAGAGTTGAATGCCAACTAGCACGAGAGAGATAGGACTTTACCTTGGCTAAAAGTCTTAACAGAAAGAAGCTGGTTTTGACAACTGAACTAATTTGCCTCAAGTTTAAAGGAGTTGTCAAAAATAACTCCAAGATTTTTAGCAAAAGATCGACTGTAAGATGCTAGAGGGCCAAGAGTACCACGAAGGTCATTCAGTAGGTCAGGTCGTCCAAACATAACGATCTCTGTCTTATTTTCATTAAGAGTGAGAGAGTTTAAATCCATCCAAGTTTTGATGTTGTTTAAGCAGTCCAACAAAGGCTGTATTGAATCTTTACTTTTAGTTTCCATTGGCAAAGAGATTTGTACATCATCAGCAAAACAATGAAAAGGAATATTATGTGTCTTAAAAAATGGATAGCAGAGTTCCCTGAATCAACAGTTAAGAGGAGATCATTAAAAACTCTTAAAAGAGCTGTTTCAGTGCTATGGCGTGGTTTAAACCGAGACTGAAACTTTTTTTATGAATGCCATGATTATCTAAAAATGTTTTCAGTTGATTATAAACAACTCTCTCCAAAACTTTAGATAGAAAAGGTAGCTTAGAAACAGGCTTGAAGTTAGAGAGAACAGAAGCATCCAGAGTTACCTTTTTAAATAAGAGGATGCATTACAGCATGTTTAAAAGCAGCTGGAACACACCCTGAAATAAGACAGGTCAGATCAGAATGATGATAATAGACCCAACCGTCCTAAAAACGTCTTTTAGCAGACGAGAGGGAATACTGTCTAAGGGACAATTTGTAGGCCGCATGTTATGAAGTGTTTATAGTGGCTGTTCTTGTATCTGAAAACATGTACTACTACTATATCTGTAAAAAGACACATAATACTTATGCTTATGTTGCAATATTCTAATATTTACAACACTCTGAGGAAGTAGTGGCTCTCAATTTCACCATTATACACCGGTAAGCACAGTGTTTAAAACAGGTGAGTATGCATAGGTTACAATAACCAAAGATCCTTATGCTGAATTGCAGGTGATGTGTTTAATAAGTTAAAACAATAGAGTTATGCAGCTGTGTGACGGGTGTAATTTGTCTAATCTTCGTGGGTCTTTAGGCCGCGGTGGAAACAATGGGCTGAAGGAATCTTTTAGTTCCTTGAAAAGTAGTTTCTGGGAATAAAGGTTCTGGGTACTTTTGGGTGGAAGCACAGCTAAACACATGTTCATGTTACTGAACATATTACAATAGTTACAACACAGAGAAAACACACAGAGGACCCCTAACTTGAGCTACAATATTTGCTGTGGTGCGGCTGACTTTTTAGTCAAGCATCAGCTCCTTTACTTTGTTTCACATTGTCTGGACACTGGGAGACACCCTTCCCCACAGGGACCGACTGAAGTCAGGGCTGGGAAAGTGCTGAGCAGTACAATTGTCATTTCTGAAAAATGGAGACACAGAGGAGAGGGGGACAGAAATAGCAGGGGGGGTTCGAACACAGTAAAAAGAGTGGCACATGTTGGTTTTCAGGGGTGTTCCTGTGTCTCTGGCTGGCCAAGCCACCATCAATCATCAGCATGTCCTTTTTGTCTTCACACACTGACCCCTCCCCCTGAGCCTGAGACATCAGAGACAGAAAGGAGGTGCAGGGGAGTGATGGCTAGAGGTGCCACACATTTCTGAGCAATACAGTATATACACTAAGTATATTTTTACAGTGTATTTTTTATTGAGGTTATGATATACATTACATTACTGGTGTAATTACTAGTGTGACAGAAGGTTAAAAGATTGTGTAGCATAGTAACATAGTAGAATGCTAGCCCCCAGTTTGTGACTCTCATGTATTACCATTATGTTTACCTACCACTGTCCTAAGGTATTCTCAAAATCCTCAAAAACTCTTCTAAACCTCTAGATAAAACATTATATTGTCTGCTGCAGTGCTAAAACGATTTTTAATCAGTTTTGACTCTGCTTCCTAATTCAATCAAAGATTAGCCTTTGCGTAGATGAAGAATGTAACTAATGTAATCTAACATTCAGATGAAGACTTAGATGGTTGACAGGTGACATTATTCCTGAACTCATTCCATTAGCCTACAAACACGAAAGCTAGCCGACTGAAAGTAACAATAATGTTACATCCACATACAGCTCTTGATAATGCAACGTTAACGTTAGCTACCTTTTCTATAAATGTCTGCGTGCTGGCCTGCACATTTTTGTATTTCTCCTAGCTGTTTTGTTGCTGCTTCCTGTCTAATTTTCCAGTACTGTTAGCTAACATTACCGGCAGAGACATAACATTACTGAAATACCAGATGCTGCTATGTGACATGTCACAGTAGGAAATGCACAGGTGTAAATTAAAGGTGCCCTGTGGAGTTGTTTTGTAAACAAAGAAAATTTCTGTTCAAAAACTCCCCAGGGTACCTTTAATGATGGCTGAATTCCATGTAGCTGCTTCAGTTTTAGGGTCCTGGTATTGTTCTTTAGAGTGCTCCATGGCTGAGGAGGTAGGGCAGTCCAGTAATCGGGAGGTTCCTTGTGAATGAAAATGTTGTGAACTGCGATATGTGTAGGAAAGTTGTTCGCTACTGTGGCAACACCGCAAATGTGTTTAAACACATAACAAAAAAACAGACCCCAACACAGAGACAGAGTTCAATACAGAGTCTTTACAAAGAGGCTCAGGCAGGGAATATCCATGTGTAGTAGTGAAATTAATATTTTAGTCATATTGGATCTTCAGCATTATGTTACATTTTCAAACTGGGGGTAATTGGTCATCATTAGCTGTTACTTCAGCAGATTTATTAAATATGGCAGACTATATTCAGACATTCAATTAGCCCATTGAAACATTGTTGTCTAACTCCTAGGTGTCGTATGTTGTACTGATTGTAAAGCCCTGTGAGGCAAATTTATGATTTGCGATATTGGGCTATATAAATAAAATTGACTTGACTTGAAACAAAAGTGGAGTTAAAAGAGCTCTTGGTTAAAATGTCATGTTACTAATTCATCAAGTTTACCATTCTCACTAGCTCAATAATAAATAGCAAAAGAAAATTCTGGCCACTCCAACTGTCATCTCCTAAAAAAGCTCCCCATCCTCCAGTGTCATCTGTGAGAGGACGAGTGACGAGGAGAACGAAAACATCTTGATTCTTCCAACGCAGAAGCCTCACCCCATGGTGAGCTGCAGAATGGAGTGGTTGCATCATTCCATGCATTATTTAGGAGTGTAAATTAACCCTGAGTAGGGATACTCCATCAATCAAGAGGGGCTGCCATAACAGGGTGTCAGCTGGGGGGCACGCAGGAGTGTGTGTGTGTGTGTGTGTGTGTGTGTGTGTGTGTGTGTGTGGGGAGGGGGGGGTTGATGGAGGGTGAAATGCTTGAAGTGATTGGTTGGTGTCTGGAGGCCGAAATGCTGGAAGTGGTTGGTTGGTGTTGCTGGTGGTCTGTCAGATGGAGTGTAATGGAGAGGCAGTCCAAAGTCACTACTAGAATTAGCCACCCACTATTTCAACAGGTGGCCCCGACAGCCATGCGTGGCATGTGGACAGGCTCAGGCAGAGGCGTTGCAGCCTGAACTGACCAAATGCTGTCTGAGCCCATGTGGAAACAAAACAAATGGACCAGGATTTAAGGTTTAGAGGTGTTTATGCTTTTGAAAAATAGTTTAGTCATGATCTGTGACGTGCACGTAAATAATGTTTTTTCTGTGCTCTGTCTCCAACTGATGTAATGATTCAAACTAATCCCAGTACATGAAAACTGTCATTTTACTGTTCTAAAAAAAAGACTTTTCCTGAGAAAACATTCTTTTGTTCATTGGAAGCAGGGCCAGTCCCAGGCTTTTTGGTGCTCTAAGCAGAGGTTGAAGTCCCCCACCCCCTCCCCATAGCTGGTATCCCAAACACAAACTGTGCTTTGTTTAAACACATCAGAACACACAAAGGAGTCCTGATGTTTGGTTTAAATGTCTTGGTTGCCTATGAGGGATGGCCCACAAGATGGCAACAGCACTTACATAAAATTAAAATTGAGTTTCAGAGTTAATTCTTGACCTCGAAAACAGCAGTTGAAAAAACAATCTCATCCAAGCATACATTTCACATTTCCATTTTTACTCAGCACTTAAAGGACAAGTTAATATTAAATTTAAAATGAATTAATTCATTGAATTTATTAATTTTAGGTCAGCTATGTATAAACATAGGAGGAAACTGTACAATGCTTGCTATACAGTGTTCTTGGATGATATTATAAGTGACAAGTGTTGTACAGTGAATAATAAGTGAACCAGCATCTAAGCTAGGTAAGCAAGTTATTTCAGTGAAGTCCGCCCGAAACAATTGCTTAACTTACTAACTTAACTAAACAATGCAAACTCAAGGGCCACTTCCTGGCCACCGAGTTTTCTCCAGCAGATGGAGTTTGCTCTTCTTTCTCTTACTTTGCTTAACTTCTAAGTAAACATGAACAATAAGTCCTAAAAGTGCTATGGGTGAAAAAAAAACAGCTACTGCTAGCATGTCAGCAGATCAATCCCCCCGACAACTGAGCAAACCTCATCCACTGATGACGACTGTTTTATATGATTGAAAGAGACTGTCCTCCCAAGAAGAACGACAGCATCAGTAGTTTCATTCAGCAAAACGCCCCAAAACGACAGGTTTACGTCAAAGTGGCAGTGCCCTCTAGCGGCTGTTGCATTCAAGTCCTTGCCAAACGAGTTCACACAATGCTGATCATCGCCAGGTAAATATCTCTGTATTTCTTAGTATACCAGAGTTTTTAAATTTGGTGTCTATGGCAACATTCCCGCACTGGCGAGTGCGTGATGCGTTTTTCGCAATGATTGGCTTGCCAGAGCTGGGGGGGGGGGCATGACATTATTTTTGTTTTCTGCATTTCAGCACCACTCATTGGAATGATACAAATGTAAACAACCAGACCTGTAGCTACCACTGAGGAGGCCAAGGTCATGTTCTCAGTATTTCATTCTCAGCATTCATTTTTGATTTTTGTGTTGTAGTGAACTGAAGAAAAAATTCTGACCTGCTGGTGGCGCTACATTAAATGTCAGGGATTACCAAAGTCATTGGGATTCATTGTGTGGGGACCATGAATATCTGTAACACATTTCATAACAATCCATCTAGTAGCTGTCGGGATTTTTCACTCTGACTTTCACACTGAATCTATCAACAGACTGACTGACCAACATCTATATTTCCATCTATATCTACCGTCTATCAGTAGTGTTTATGTAGCTGCATGTGGTGAAGGCTGTCATCAGACATGTTGAGAGTGTAAAAGGGTTTTCTCTCTTACTATGAATTCTTGGACTTGCTGAGATTTGGTTTAAAGGAAATCTTTTTGCCATTTTCCCCATTAATTTATTCATTCCTTAAGTCCCTTGTGAGGTACAGGAACATATTTTATTGATTGCACAATATCCTTGTGTGGACATTTCTTCAGGCATTTTTGCACCTTCCCTGTGACCACTGCATATTCAGAGGGAAAGTGCTTTTCTTTTCACCCTTATGTAAAAGAACTGGTTTGGAAGTCAGGAAAGATGAGCAAAAATAACCAATTTTCTGGACTGTAATGCTGAGCAGAGCTGAGGTGGCCATGATGATGTTTGGATATATATTACAGTCTAGAAACTGGACGGTGTCTTCAGCTAGAGCTTCCCCTAATTTGAAAAAATAAGATCACTTTTTCACTGTTCTGTAGAGGAGGAAATGAAGTTCTCTCAGAGGAACAACAAACTGCACTCCTGTGTATGCGCCACATTACAGATTCAAAGCATTATTCAATAGAGAAAAAGGCTATTAACTCTGCTGCTTTCTGGGATGCAGTCCAAGTCAGATCAGAATTCTGGTATAGTTAAATCCCCATAAGGGTTCCTGAGACGAGGCTGGCGCTTTCTTCCTGTCGATGAGCCGGAGGACACAGGCATAATGATGTTAGGCACGGTGGTCCTGTTTGGACGGCTGTCTGTTTAACAGCATATTCATTGGCGGGAAAACTCTCAAAGCCACTTTCTTGGTGATGTCTATTGTTTGGTTCTCCTCGCGGGCACACCACGTGTCACGATGGCTAAATTGACTTTGAAAAACAGGACGAGGCTGGTGTCAAAGGACAGTCTGTGGATCCCTGTGACAGCTTCTGCTGCTGAAATCGGCTTTAGATAGAAATTAACAGGACAAATATTACTGTGTGCTCCTATTCACACACCTCCTCTTACCAAATGTTGTCATGTAATAAAGCCAGTCAAATAATGGACATCTTAGTGATTAGATTACAGTAAGGGCAAAGTGTATAAAAGTCTGTTTTTGCTTTTGTTCCCTGACAAAAAAAGACAATGAAGGCAATTACGATCTGCACTCGAGCTACTGACATCAGCAGTTTGATTAAGCATCTCCTCCGCTCATGGCCTACATCTGCCCTCATTTCTCTGTTTGATGTATTTTCCTTTCTTGTCATTTTTTCAATGAGGAAAATAAAAGAAGACACCAAGACAAATTTTCTTTGGGACCTTGAATCATCTTTCACGAATTCTGTGGGTGGCTATCTTCCTCTGCGACTGGCAATCTTTGACAGCCGTTATTGTCCTACATCATTACCAATTCTTGTATACTTGTTGAGATAAAATTGGTATTCATGGTGTGTCAGTCAATTGTTTCCTTTGCCTTTTTGATTGATTTCAATGCATCACAACCTGTGTAACTCATCTTTATAACCTTCAGGTGACAAGATAAGATAAGATAAGATATACTTTATTGTCCCGCAGGGACGGCTCCAAGCCGCTGCATCACACGACACACTTGCCAACGACGTCACATTGCACATACATAGAACACTGATCATACATACATACATACATACACTCATGCATAAACGTGCTTAAATTCACATGTTGAGTGTGAGACAGTATTTCTTCAAAATAATAAAAGGTAATAAAAGACAAGTTGAATAATAAAACCAGGTATAATCAAACCAGATAATAAATAATCAGATCACTATGTCTTAGTTCCCAAATAAAACCATATAATACTACTACTTGTTGCTACTGAATATTTTGATGGATGATGGAATGAATTCATTTCTGTACCAGTTTAGCCTGCAATTTGGCATTCTGAACCGTGCCTGAAGGCAACACCTCTCTGTCTCTCTGTTGGTTTATGACACAATAGGCCATAAGACCTCTAACATTCCAATAGTGACAGGATACAATACATTGTTTTATTCCATGGCAGTTAAACATGCGAAAATTTGATAAATCCATTTGATGTTGCTATGGCATAAGAATGGAATATCCCAAATGTCAAAACTAACGGTCCATTCACAAAGCATTCAAGTATTACACCTATTTTACACATAAAGTTCAGTTTACTTGTCGTGTTAGTACTACTCAGCCTGTGAAAACAGATGTATAATGTGAGTCTGAAAAAGTTATATGAGCTCACCGTACCATACTAGGACCTAAGTCAGGATAGCTCAGCCTCTGCTGGATTGATTTTGACAATTCTTTTTCAAATGTGTTTCTTGCAAAACTCCCAACTTTGTGGAATATATACTGCAATATTAAATTGCTGAAGTAACCCTTTAATATCTGAAACATTGCTGATAATATTTTGACAAATCTTTGAGGGATGACGTGTCTTCAGATTATATATATAAAAAAAACATTAATTGGCCTACAAATATAGGTCAAAATTTGTAGCTTTACACCTGACAGTTTTTTTTAACATTTTCACACTGGAGCTCAAACAACACTGATTATTCCATTAATTGGTCTAATGTGGGCACAGTGAATAAAGGTTTGAAATGAAAAAATTGAAAAATATGAAGTTACGCTGCTGTGCCTCGTATGTAAATGCGCACAGCGTCTCTCTTAATGGGGAAAGGTTTCACCCTATTTGACCCTCCCCCAACCTATCCACTATTAATCAGAATGTTAATTTTATGACCCGGCCTGCCTGATTCGCGGATTAATTGCGATCCGAGCATCACTGGTGTGGATACCCCCCACATAATTTTGTGCACTTTTGGTCTGTTTTTCATGGTTTAGTCTTGGCCCCAATGAAGTGAAATCTTAATGCTACATCATACAGTGATACTGTAGACAATAGTGTTTTTCCAACTTTGCGGCAAAACTGTTCCTTCGAGCGGCAGCAAAGGAGGACAGTGGTTGACGTTGATGGGGAGAGAGAGGCTCAGCGGCGGTCTTGCTCTCCATGAAGAAATGGTCAGTCCGTGTCTCTTCATTCTGCAGGTACGGAATCGTCATGGGGAATAAACAATCAGGATCCAAAAGTGTGTTCAGCAAACACAAAACAGCCTGTTGCTCATCCAGCGAGTTAAGACTCTCCTAGGAAAATAAAAGTTCACGTGATGTGCCTTCCTGTCGTAACGGGGGGTTACAGTGAAAAAGACGACGAGCAGTGTTTGTCGCTAGGCTTTATAGACGTGATGTCGTCAGAGCTGTGCGCTGAGATTTCATTAGCTGTATTGCACGTCTCATCCAATAGGAGTCAGGTGTTGAGGTTCAACTGAGATCTCGCATTGGCTTCCACCACGATCTCACATCATTCTTACACCTAGGTGTGAGTTAACACAGTCTGTAAGGACAGACAGCTGTCACTCATACACACAGAGACTCATACACTTCACTGATAAAACTGAGGATTACACTGATTACACATTGCATCCAATAATTACCAGGTAAAAGTGAAATTTAACTCCGTCACTCTTGATTGCCCATGCATGCACACTTCGCTCTTTTTCTCTCTCTTTCTCGTCCCCTCTCTTTTTGACGAGTTGGTTAAATGATGTTTAAATGTTGATATCAGTGAATAAATTTCCGTTCCTGGTAGCAACGCCAGTTCACCAAAGCCGAGTAGCCTTCCACCCGTGTCCAACCCTGGTCAGGAGGGCGTTGGTTGATGTGCGTTGACCCCTTCAGAATGGGTGTAATGCTCTTGTGGCTGAATGGGAGCAAATCCCTGCAGCCAGGTTCTAAAGTGTGGTGGGAAGCTAGTAGATTAACTGCCATGGTTTTTGAATCACATTTTTTTTACTTTCACATGTAGGTGAAATGTTCTGGTGTCCACATACTTTTGACCTTATATGTTAAAATTTTTGTTTTCAGTCCTATGACCAAAATATTACAATAAGGTCTCATGCATGTTTGTTGTTGTTTTTTTTAATGTACTCATCATCCAATCCAAACAATTTCAGTTTTGCTAATATTTCATAACTTAAAAGTCCCAAATATAAGTATAAATTATTTAAGTACAGCTTGTGTAGTACATCAGAAATTTTTGCCCTCAGACATTGCCCCATAAAAGTATTAAAGAGAAAAGATATCCCTTCACATTCAGTCCTTGCACTGAAGGTCTCAGCGTGCTTCAAATGAATTACTTGTTGGATTGTCTGAAACCCCCTTTTCAATGGCAACAATTTTTGTAACTCTCTGTAACAGACAATCTGACAATCACACCCACTTTATGCAGTGATTCACCGGCCTCCTGACAGGGGGTGCATCAACCTATTTGCTTGTTTGATGTGCTAGTCTGCCCTACGCATTGTTGAAATGTGGTGTGTGTGCCTTCCGAAGATTGTAGGTTCGCAGAGACATTGACATGTATGTTTGTAGAAGCATACTTCCACTTTAAAGGGACAGTTTACCCCAAAATCAAAAATACATATTTTTCCTCTTACCTGTCGTGCTATTTATCAATCTAGATTGTTTTAGTGTGAGTGGCCGAGTTTTGAAAATATGGGCCGTAGAGATGACTGATGAATATAATGGAACTACATGGTACTCGGCTTGTGGTGCTGTCATGTATGAAACTGTTCGCAACAAATCTGTGGATTATCTTGAATAACCATGTCATCTGACCAGTGATGACATGTTTAGCCGCATGTATTCATTCCGCCGTCGGCTGTCGAGGTGTTGTCCAGCAATGGACATGATGTGGGCTTTGTAGATAATTGACTTTCTGGGGAAGAACTGGTCTGATTAGGAGAGACGGCATTCATCCCACTTTGGATGGAGCAGCTCTCATATCTAGAAATCTGACCGAGTTTATTAGTGGACCTAAACCATGACAACCCAGAGTTGAGACCAGGAGGAAGAGTTCCAGTCCTACACGCTCACATTAATGCTCACATTCCTCGAGGCACCGGCAGAGGAGCTGGAGTTGCAGCCATCTTCGACTCAAGCCTATTAATCAACACTAAACCTGAACTAATTTATAACTCATTTGTTCTTAGTCTTTCACACCCAACCTGGAAAACACAACAGCCAATTCTATTTGTTATAGTGTCCTTATTCTGAATTTTTATCTGAATTATCAGAGTTTTTACCAAGTTTAGTCTTTAAAACAGATAAAGTAATTATTGTAGGTGATTTTAATATTCACGTGGACCTTGATAATGATAGCCTTCGTACTGCGTTTATCTCATTATTAGAGTCGACTGGCTTCTGTCAGTGTGTACATAAACCCACTCACTGTTTTAACCACACCCTCGACCTTGTTCTGGTATATGGCATTGAAATTGAACATTTAATAGTCTTTCCACAGAATCCTTCTTCATCAGACCATTATCCTTGCAACTGTCACCAAGTGCTTGCTCATGGTGGCAATTGTTGGGTCTCTGTAAATAATATTATAAAGAGTACGGTCTAGACCTGCTCTATAGGACAAGTGCAATAGGATAACTTCTGTTATGAATTTGCACTATATAAATAAAATTGAATTGGAGTGAATTTAATGATTTCTGGAAAGAGACACTGCTGTTGAGTTTTTCAAATATATTTTTAGCGCTTTGAGCACCATAAGCCAAGTGCCATATAGTTCCATTCTAAGAGGAAGAGGTAAGAGGTAAGAGGAAAAATATGTATTTTTGATTTTCGGGTGAACTGTCCCTTTAAGGCAGGGTTTGAATTTCTCTCTCAAACTCTCTTTTTTCATTCTTCCATCATTTTTGTTTGTACAACAAAGAGCAACACCATGAATGTATTTAAAGAGAGACTGTCCCAAAGTGTGCCTAAGTATCCCCGTTTTTATGATTCATCACATCAAAACAACAAAGACACACAAAACAGTTCTTCAAGAATTTGACATGGCAACATGAATGTGAACACAATGACTTATAAAACAACCAAAGCTCCAACAGGGAATTATACAGTGGCCTCTGAATACAAGATAATGCACATACACAAGAGTATTAGACCTGACAAAATGTGATTGTTTGGTAAGAGCAACAGCAGGCATGGACCTTGAAGTGTGCAGAAAACTGCTCATTGATTCCATTCCTTAAAGGCTCAGTTGCTGCTTGAATTCAACAACAAAATGTCTTTTGGTGCAAAAAGTCCCTTTTAATCAGTGGACGAATTGCATCAATCTGCTACTGATGTCAGCCGGCCTGTTGGATAAACCTCATCCCTAAAAGTTTTGAAGTCAGTCTCCGGGGTTGTTGCAGTGAAAACACACCATGCCACTCTACCCTGAGTTCTGCTGTGTGAAAGGGTGGGGGGAGGGCGGTGAGGTTGGGACATCAGGCCAATTGTCTTCCACATCAATCAGGAGGATGTTCATCCAGCAGTCAGTCAGTGAGCCGATGGTGGCATGGGCATCAATAAGGCAGGCTGACAGCAGGCTTGGAGAGACTGTAACGGTCCTCTTCCTCCTGGAGTATGCACAGGACACACAGATATTCAAAAGATAGAACAGACTGACTGCGCCATTCAAGTCAATAACAGCTCACAATTCAACCGTTCCTGCTTCTCATTCAGGCTTTAAAAGTAATTTGGCTGGAAGCCTGATTCAATGGCAGAAAACCGATTTTGCTTTTTTGGAGTTTCTTTTGGAACCGAACCAAGTTTGTTTCTACAGTCATCTCCACACACCTACAACCGTTTTGCTCAGTCATCACCAAAATCCCACAGTGGTGCAACAGTAAAGGAATACACAACATATCCTCAAATATCCTCACCAATTGCAATTTAGGTTTAAAAAAAAGCCTACCCAGAGAAGCAAGAGCATGTATATATGACAAGTATCGTACTGCTGTGTTCCAAGATGAATATTTGAAGCTGCACTAATCAATATTTTATATATTAAAAATGGATAAAATGACTATGTGTAATGTGATAGGTATCATTCGTAGTGATGAATCCGCATGTAATTATAACCCAACTTTTTCAGTAACAGCAGGCAGTTAATTTCAGCAGAAAAACCCATTAGGTAGCCAAAGGAAGCAGCTAGCTACTAGCAACAAGCTAGTGAAGATGGTTGAATGTTTAGCAAGCTAAGGCCCAAATATTTTTCTAAGGAGTTGGTGGAGGAAAAAAAAGAGCTAACAGGAGAGTGAATGTTGGACTGATATTTTACAGGTGGTTTGCTAACCCGGTAGCCCACAACTTTATTAGGTGATAACACAGAATATCAATGTTGTGTTTACAGCTCATTCTGCTGCCCCCAGGTGGCCAGTCCCTCCAAAGAAAAAAACAGCAGCTTTAAAGCAGAGCTATGTAACATTTGAAGCATGAAATAATACAACCTTGCAATTATAATTGAAAAGTTACATTTTTTAACATTAAAACACGCTACAGCCTTACTTGGTCTGGTATGACCAGTAGCTTATGGTGGCTGACATTGCTGTTTAACAGACATTAGTGAGTCACTTCACTGACTATGACTCATCTTCATATGTGCTATAACATTACGTTTTAGTTGACAGTTATGAGCAATTTAGCCTTTGATGAATAAAAATTCCAGAAAAAAGAATGCATCTGTTTGGGTGTAGGTTCTGATTTTGTAGGCAGATTACAACAGAGAAAACTGGACTATCTCTCCTGATACAGCAATTTCACTTATTTTTCTTAAGCAACACGTTCTAACTGTCAGTGAGTGGGAACTCCATTCAAAGAAAACTACATTTGTAGATGTTTAGTCTTTCTCATCGCTTCTTTGGTATAAAGCAATCACAGACTGAGTGCAGTTTCTGATTGCCTTATAACAACCGTTTCTGATTTCAGGATTTCTGAGGATCAGACCTTTCAAATATTATTTCACCTTCCTATTTGAAGCAACTGTTGTGAAAAGTTGCCAGAATTTACTTGAATAAAGTGACTGTTTCCCCAGAGGGCAGCAGTTTTTGAAGAAGAAACCTTGCCATGACACACTGAAGGTCTTTCCCTATCTATCTGTTCTAACTCTATCTTCAGAGGGCTCCCTCTGCATCAAGGTGCCAACTCTGTGCCTCTTATTCAAATCAAGTCACGAATCTCGGTGGGAGTCCCTCTGAGGACAAAAGCAAGGAGGCCTGGACCATGAAAAGAGATTACCATTTCACAGATTTGAATTCTGAGCAGTGCCGCCACCAGTACTATTTCCAACTAAACGGATGAAGTGTTTGTTTACTTGGTTGTTTCAATACTGATTAAAATAATAATAACCTGTAAGGAGTGGAGAAGGCATTACATTGGC
Organism: Siniperca chuatsi; assembly: GCF_020085105.1. Lineage (NCBI taxonomy): Eukaryota > Metazoa > Chordata > Actinopteri > Centrarchiformes > Sinipercidae > Siniperca > Siniperca chuatsi. The sequence goes on from NC_058057.1 coordinate 3,536,665, forward strand.
TTTGCCACTCATGTGCCATGAGTTAAGAGCTTGTTAAGATGAATAACTATTGACAGTTCTGTTCTGAACTCACAGTTTGAAAAGCTGCATGTTCCTGGAAATTGTCCAAATGCTGACAGTTGCTTGTCTTCATGCTGTTCTTAAGTCCCCCTGGCAATTGCAGAAGATAACACAGAGAGTACTTATTCTGTTGTTAACATATTCATCTTAACAAATGGAATTGTTCATTTATTTGCATTTATGGTGATTATATGCCATGTAGCCTCATGAAACTACCCGTTTTATCAAAGAAGCATTCCCTATGCAAAATTCATGCATTCAGCACAGTGATATCTCGGAAAAGCACTTTCCAGAGATGAGTGGCAATCAAACATACTGTATCTTTTTATTAAAACTTTATCAGAACGAATCGTTAATAAGTAGTTAGTGAATAATTACGAATGGAGGATATATAGTAGATAATGATGATTTACTAGAGAACTGACAGGGAGATAATATATTAATGAATCATCAGGTAACGATTACTGCATACATATGTGTGACTCGACATACTGACCACTTTCTTCATGAGTCATTCTTGATTAACTCCAAACCAGCCAGTGAATGGCACAAAACTAGTAATGACTCATTCATTACTAGTTACTTAAACATTAGTTCCTCCAAGTAAAGTGATGCGTCATACTGAGTACTGAAACATTACTTAATTATTACCTGTCCATTAGTTAAGCACGGCAGTGCGCGGGAGTTCTTCTCATTGGTTTCAGATACAAGAACAGACACTATGCACACATTTGGTTCCACAACTATTTATTTTTCTGCAGAAATATAAATGTGCAAAATACAGAGTTTGCGTGCTTCAGCAGGAGAAATGGGACGAGCGCTGCTCTTGGTTGCAGGGGTAGCTGCAGCCTGCAGTTCAGTGTGCCGGCCAGCGGCCCTAAACGATTTACACAATATCATTTTGTACGCCAACCCTTGTCTTACGAACACCACAATTCTACACCATTAGCGGTTAGCATTAGTGGTTGCCGTTAGCATGTAGCTAATGTTAGCTTTTGGCTAGGGTAACAATATCATGACATCAGTTAGCGTTATAGCATCTAACAAGCAAGATGTGGGCCGTGTGTGATTTACCTTCAAAAGATATGATTGCGAGCAGCTCTTCCAAGTACCTGCACATTTATATTTCTGCAGATAAATAAATAGTTTGTTATGGTTAGCACCATAACCTGAGTCTTTCCTAGTGTTTCCAGTGTTTTTTCCCCTTCCCTGGTGTCTCCTGTTTCTTTCCCGTCTCTCTGTGTTTGTCTGTGTCTGCTGTGGACGTGGCACTCCTCTCACTCTCACTCCCGGCTGCCTGATTACCTGTACTCCGGCACTCTGGCCTGATTACTGACGCACCTGCCATCCATCAGCTCATCAACCCAGCAGTACTTCAACCCTGGTCTTTCAGTCGCTCTTCGCCAGATTGTTGCTTCAGCCTGTTTGGTATCAGCTCTTTCTCGTTGCCTCAGTATTGTGTATGTTAAGTTTCTTCCAGTGATTTGCCCGCAATTAATGTTTGTCTCTTCTGCTTCAGGATCATTGCCTGCGCTTCTGCCTTCTTGCCTTCTCTGCCTGCCACGCTCAGAATCAGAATCAGAATCAGAAATACTTTATTGATCCCCGAGGGGAAACTCTTTTGTTACAGCAGCTCTCCTTTACGTCAGTACACACAGGAATAGAAGTACTAGCAAAAAATATAATACACTATGATACAGGTCAGAAAATAAATTAAGTACCAAGTGGGTATAAGTATAAAATAAAATAAGTGTGAAGTACCATGCGGGTTTACCGGTTGATATTAATACGGCTCACAGCTAGAACACCATTGTCTACACTCCTGCCTGCCCGCCTTCACTGCCTGCCACGCTTGCAGCCAGTCCACCGAGCCCTTCTGCCTGCCACACTGTCTCCCTTCTCCCCTAACCCTCCACATCTCCAGCTGGACCCTCTCACCTTTTGCAATAAAGTCCTGTTGGTTCATCTTACACCTGAATCTGCTCTGCATTTGGGTTCCCCTGTTGATCGTAACATAGTTGTGGAAGCACATGTGGGTATAGTGGCTGTTCTTGTATCTGAAAACAATGAGAAGAAATCCCGCACACTGTTCCGCTTATAGATGAAATGTTTAACTAACGGACGGGTAATAATTAAATAATGATACTCAGTAACCTCTCAGTGCACCACTTTACTTGGAGGGACACAAAAAGAGTAAGAATTCATAAGATAATGATAAAGTAATGAGGGACTACTTAGTAACTACTCAGTATGATGCAACACTTTACTTTAGGGGACACAAAAACAGTAACTACTGTTTAAGTAACTAGTAAAGAGAGTTGTTACTGGTTTTGTGCCATTCAGAGTTAATCAGGAACAACTCATGAAGAAAGTGGTCAGTATGTCGATTCACAGATATTTATGAAGTAAACATTACCTGATGATTCATTAATATAATATCTCCCAGTCAGTTTTCTTCTGTGTAGTCCTCCATTCGGACTTATTCACTAACTATCATTAATGATTCATTATCAGTTCATTCCTGATTCATTGCTTACTTGTTCCTTAGTAATTACTCACAATTTTGCGTTCCGTATTGTAAAGTGTTAGAAACTACTATAGTACATTAACTTTAGTCCTACATGATACCAGGCCCATAAATCTCAGGTACTGAATGTGAAATGTTGCCCAACAGAGGGAAGAGTAGCAGAACAGATATTCATTTGACCAGTTGTGTGGATAAAACCTTTAGAAATGCTTTACAATGTGAAGAAGAGTGATGGCTGAGTGACCAGGAAACACCTCAGCAGGGGAGTGTCACATGGCTGACAAGGCACAGGTGCCCCAGCCAAACACACTGCACTCCATCGTGTGCCCTGGTCAATCGTCCTAAAGGCCACTTCATCATGGCCTGTCAATGGGACAGAGCTGCTCACTGTTTGAGTGCAGTGGCCTGAGACAGGAATGAGGCTTCCATCAGTCTCTCTTCCACCACAGAGCTACAGTATGAGCTGTTAGAGCCAACATGACTCATACAAGCATGTGCAACCTCTAATTAAATGGATTACATGTATGTTCTCAAGATTGCAGTATTGTGCTTTAAAGGGCTGATTCACCAATCAAAAAAAGATAAGTGAACACGTATACTTAGCGTGGTGTTAAGAGCATTGCAAATTTATATTTTGAAAAAAACCCACCTTTAAAGCTCACTAATTAACACATTGTATCTCATTTATTTAATCTGCTAACAAACAGAAATATCTTCCAAATGAAACATGCCCTCTAGAACAGCACACAGAAGCGTTTTCTGATGTGACGTCGCTATCAACAGGATAACTTGATAATTTGTCAGCTCCTTGCAAAACTGTTACAAATCAGGTTAAAGTTAGGGGAGCTTCATCGTCATGGTTACAATAATAAACACGTGGTTAAGATTATGGAACCATTGTGGTCAAGCTTAAAAATAACAACGTTGAGAGTCAGTTGGAAACGGGAAACCTTGACCCATCCATCCACACGACCTCCTCCATATGTGGACTTAGTCGCTCTATAACAACATCACCTGACTTCCTCTTTTGCTCCCGTCGTAATACCTCCGGCCACTAGAGGGGGCTGCCACCTGGCCACTTTCTGAAACAACTGATGCTGTCGAGAGATGGGCGGATCTATACTGCAGGATCCCTGCAGTATCTATAATAAAATTATATAAATGCAAAACGTGGGTGGCTGCATCACTTCCAAACATTTTCAGCACTTTTTTATAATGTATGCACCCATAAACAGCCCTTAGCTGGCCTGCTTCACATGACTGTGGAAACCTATGTGACATGAGAACCAAGCTTGCAGCTGTGCACAGTCTTTTTTTATCTTTATTTCAAACATAGCATCAAAAGAAAACATCCAAATCACATACATACAGATGAAGCATTGGGTAAAACAAAAAGCAGTGGCAAGCAGCCGCGCACGTTGCACACTTCCACATCAAACTTGTGAGAGAATGGCAAAAAGGAAACGTAGCTGTGGTGCTACTTTTCCCCTGTAGTTAAAAATACAGCAAGATGCCACAAATAGTGGAAGCTGCTCTGGAAAAATCATGGCCTGTTTAAGAAGATTAAGAAATCTTTAAGAAAGTGCAAATGTGCTGGTATTTAAATTTATGTTATTTATATGTTATTCATATGTTTATGTTATAATTATTTTTTTATTTTATTATTATTTGATCAGTATTTCTTTAAAATACTGGACTATTTTTAACACTTATTAGCACAAACATTTTTATTTAATTGTAGTTCTGTTATTAATGGCCGGTATGTGTCATGTGATTTGCGTTTAAGTGTAATGATAATTTTTGTCTAAAAATTACTATTATTTAGAAAAATCCCATATTCATTTAAGAAATGATCAGTATCAGTATCGGTATCTTTAAAAATAGTAACAAAAGTATCGGTATCATATCAAATTAATAATGTTTGGTATTGCCCATCCCTAGTCGTTCTTCTTGGGAGGACAATCTTGAAATGTAAAAATGACAAATGTGTGGTTTTAGGGGGAGTTATGTGGAGGAACTATTTCTATTTCTTGACAAAGAACAGTGTTTTCATCTGCCCAGCACTTCTGTGCCGCATCTCTGGTCTACGGTCTATGAGCACACTAATTTTTTATTTATTTTTTTTACATGGGATTATGAGGCATCCAGGATCTCAAACCATTTGCTACATGCTACAGCAGTTAGCAGGGCTAAAACAATCAAGATATTGTCAGTTTATTTCATTCACTATGACCACTTCAAGGCTCAAAGATTGGCATAATGTCTCGTTATAGCATGTTCTGAATCCTTTTATGAGTCCCAGGGATATTTTGTGTGTTGTAATTTCTCCAGAAACCAGTTTAACACCTTTCCTCTAATCTCTTCCCTGAGAGTTAGAAACTCGTGGAGCTTCATGTTCCAACTCATTTGGGAAACATTTTGGACGATACTTAATTTCTTATATCTCAGCACACTGTGTTGCTCAGAGCTGCTAGAATGACATTAGACTTGATGGATACTATTATTACATTCACTTTACACTTATTATGAGTGACAGATAATTTGGACCGGATAATGAGGTAAATAAAAATAAAGCTAAAAAACTACCGTGATAAATATTTGTAGGCCTTCTGCTGTGTTATAATGAGCAAAATTAATCAGATGAAACAAAATTATAATTTGCTACATCCTAATAAACTTAATCGACACTAATTATCTTGTCTGATTTAATGACTTCTTCCTCTTTGACAACTTTTACAGTTTTGACTGCCATTATGGCTCAGAGAATTTGACTTTCACGACTTTCGTTTGAGGGCCCCCTCTTCAATTGCTGATATTTTCAAAGGCAGCTCTTGCAAATTCCAGCAAGAGTTAGATCACAATTTGTTCCAGATTGTCTGTACGGCAGTTTGTTGGAGGAGCAGTTTGAGGCAGCTACAGTATTTTGCAAACTTGGTTCTCTCCTCTGGCACTATAGGAGGCCGAGCTGTTTGTATGCACTCATGGGTCATTTTGACACACACACACACACACACACACACACACACACAGAGAGGTTATGTTAAAACAATAAACAATAAAACAACAAAACAAGATGATGATGTTTTTTCTTTTGATTTGGGAGGTTGCATGAGTTTGGCTTTCAGTTAGTGGTGCTCTTTCTTTCCATGCTCAGCCATGTTGAGTATCAGGGCTTAAATTAACCATAATGTTCTCTTCAGTGTTCAGTAGTGCTGCACATACAGTACATGGGAAAGTAACCAGTCTTAAAGGATAAGACTGGTTATATTCTATGTTTGTCTGACTGTACAATCACATGAAAAGACTCAAACCTACAATGAATGTATCCTCCTAAAATGCCTTGTGTGTGTCCAAAGCCTAATAAATCGTATTCCTCTGTGCCATAGAGCTCTATTGACTGCAGTTTATTTTGAGAATACTCACTGTAACACCCCCACTCCTCCAACAACCCCCCGCCAGCTTGCTAGAAGCTAAAAAGAAGGTCTCAATTGTTTTAATTGTTTGGATTTTAATTATTCAGTTGACTGTTGTGTTATAGTTTAAGTAAATTTTAATTCCCAACATGAAGGTCTAAATACTGTTTCAAAGCCTTAGAATTTCTTGGCTAAGATTTTAACACACTAAAACCCTAAAAATTACTCATACAAATAAATACAGACATGATGTCATGGTCATCAATGGCATTAGAGCACCAAATAAAATAGCAAGTGCACTATTTCCTGATGTTTCAATAATGTTTGCTAAAAACTATAGTGCCCAGCTGTTTTAGGGAATTACTGAGCCTTTTTCAATAATGAAACTATTATGTATGTGTAAAGTACAGCTCCAGTAGGAACCAGTGGGCTTAGGGCTGAGCGTCACAGACAGGGTAATGAAAACAGAAAGTACTGAGAGACGGACTAAAATGGGATTTCTTGACAATAAAAATTGTTACAGATTAAGCCATAAAGACCTATTTTTTTCTTTGAAACAAAACAACATCCACATTGTTCTGAATGCAATTTCCCCTGATTCGGATTTTTTGTTTTTTAAATGTGTTGAAACAAGACAGTAGAAGGCACATCGCTGTACTAGTATCAAAAAAGGACAACTTGATTCAAGGAAATTAGAGGATTGGAAACAGGTGAAATAATCTAACCCCACTGCCAGATTTTTTTTCTCTGTTGTTTTAAGAAAGTGAGATTTCATGGTTCAACAGGCACAATGTAAGGATGGAGATTTTTTGTGGTGTACCCCAAAGACATGCTGCTGCCAGAAACATAAAACAGGATGTTTGTTCTCTCCCCAGAAAAGACCAACATTACCAGACGCTTAGAGCAGCAAATGTAAAGCTTTCATAAATTGGTTAAATCAGTTTTGTTCTATGAAGAGCAACAAAATGGAAATGTGTTTATTAGCAAATGTCCTAGATTGTTGCTACAAATTCTCTTAACAACCTGCAAATAAATTACAATTGGAAGTGAAGGCTACACGGAGCAGAAGCTCCTCCACACTGTGCAGCTGCCAATAGTTGCTGACTCCCAACAGTCCTGCCAACTGCTGCTTGTCCTTTCTCTCTGGCAGACTCGTCTTTTTAAGGCCCCTCGCCACTACAGCCTTTAAACATGGCCCAGGCTTCAGGACACACTGTACTGACAAGATAAACACTCCACACATTAAAATGCCACCAATTAAAATAATTCATGTCTTTTCATCTTTTGAAATGACTGATAATTTCATGCGTGTAACGTTATTTAAGGCATTTTTATACACTACAGGGTTTCAGTTTTTCATCCAAATGTTCTATTTTGGCTACAAAAACAAGGCTGCTTTTATCTTGGACTTGTTGCCTTCTGATCAATACCATCTTTGTGTCTTTGATCACTGGGCCTATACACGCATGAAGTCTGCATTTAATCGATTTTGGTACTGAACCATAGATATTGCCAGCGGGTGGTTCTGAACTCTCGGAGAACATATGGGGTCAATTAGGCAGAGTTTGCTCCTGGACGGGGTTCAACTGATCCACAATAGGGACCTGCAGAATAGGTGGTCTCAGGCCATTTGGCAAGGCAATTGTGGGCAGCCTGCGAGTTAGTGACATGAAAGTATCAGGTGTTAGCCAACAAATGATCCAGGAAAGGTGAGGCTGGGATAGCAGATTGGCTGCCTCGGGCCCCGTGTGACTAGTGTTTTCAGTCAGAGAGGAGAGTGAGGAGGGTAACCACGCATGATACACTGCTCATAGAAACACACTATATTAATGCTCCATTTAAATAAACGTCTTTTATTTAATCAATTAATTATTTATACATTTTGAAGATAAACATTTTGAAGAAAACACGGCAGGGAGATACCACGTTAACATTTTTTTTACATTTAACAAAAGATGCAAAATAAAAACAATTAGAATAATTTAACAATTTAGTGGCTTTTCTAATTTCTATTTAATCATTTCAGGGAGAATCAAGCAGTGGATGCAACTGTTCTGCTGTAAGCTTTGAGCTTGATAACAGCTACAATATCAGTTAGATATTTATTTATTTTCTCAGTATGTTGCGTGTTTACAGAATATGATTCATTAACAAGATGATCCTTTCTGCTGAAAGTCCTGGAGAGAGCCAGCTGAGAGTCGTAATTCCTCTAAAAAAAAATGTATTGACTAACAGAATATAGTTAGAGGTACATGTAGTCCAAGAATAAAGTAGTGAGCATAAATCCCATATTTGTGGAAGTGCTGCTAACAGACATTCAGTCATTCTGTTCATTATTCACATGCACACTCGCTCGTGGTAGCAGTCAGCATGCTTTTCTTGTTAGCATTTTTCAGTCTATTTTAGCTCCATAATGCAACACTCTCAAGCAACAGGCTGACTTTGTACATTTTTTTTTGCAGCAGATAAAGCTAAAAGCTCATTTTCTCCTGTGGTACCTGGGCGGCGACTGCCAGTTGTGCGGGTTGATACAGTAAAAGTTTTAACACTAACAGTCAGTTGCAAGAATTAAAACCTCGCTCCTTGAAACAAACACAGACATCATTAATACATTATTACTTATTACTCACTGAAAAAGTAATTACATTACTTCACTGATTACTCACCAGCAAAAGTAATTAGTTAACATTACATTACTTCTTGTCATCGCAACTTTGTCAAGATACCTTCCATTAATTCCAATGCCTCCACACCCACACATCACATTGTCTGTATTTAGCACATTGTGGTCTAACAAGCAGCCAGGCTGCATTTTGGTGGTATTTACTGACCCATCAACAGCTAGCTTAGCCTCGGGGACTGACAGAACTGCAGCAGTCCTGTCCTCACAGTGAAGCTGCTGGGGACCCACACCCTCCAACTCTGAACAAAATCCGTGCAGCTGATTCCTGTTACCCCTGGCTAATGTTAGCAAGCCAGCTAAGAAGACAGCACATGTGAATAAGGCTTTGGAGTTACAGAAGGACGTGTTCCTCTTTTGGCAGAAGCTGGGTGCCTGCCCTATCTCCAGCCCCTGCGCTAAGCTAACACGTACCGGACCATTCCATCCACTGAACACACAGAGACAAACATGCTATCAATCCTCCATCCACCAAGACACCAAACAAGCTGACCACCCAAAATGCTGAAGTATTACTGAGATTAAAATTAAAATTTTACTTCTTTACATTACTTGTAACTGCAAAAAGTAATCAACTTACTGTAATGCGCTATTAAGTAATATGTTACTGCCCAACACTAGAAGCTGCTCACTCCGTTTGGAGTTTGCCAGCTTGGGATTCCAGAGACAATGATAACACCACAAATGTAAAAAGATTTAAAGCACATAAACTAGCGACATACATTTTTTTCATATTGCGGATAGATTTATTTTAAGTCACAGCTGCGTTGAACCCACATAATATCATAAACATGCATGTGGATCTAAAGTTGGCTGGCTGGTGTTACATTTGAGGTAAACCTAATTTTGAGTGAAACATGATAATATATATCATGAGACTTCAGCTGAGGTTAAGAGCATGTTCTTGGATCTCGATGAACCCTGATGACATAAAGTCTGAGCGAAACACACAAGTGCATGGTCCTATATGTAAACAAGGCCCTCGGAAGAAACACGCTTAAAGCTTGAAACATGCCTTTTAGGTTAATGAGTCATCCACAGTTTAGAGTTCAAACTTTGCTTTCAGCGCATTAAGGTATTCAAAATCACATTGTTTACAGTTTTCAGCAAAGCTGTGCATCAGAAAAAAGAAACTATGGTTTCAGCTTTTCAAATATTCACTTTGGTCTGCAGGGTGAAGTCACAAGTTGTCTACATGTTGTGTAAACTGGGTCTGAGTCACAGTGGAAAATGGACATAGAAAAATAAAAATGGAATGGCTACTCAAGGGATGTCAAAACAGTCAGAAAAAAGCAGAAAAGGCCCTGTGTGCTGCCTACCATGAAACATTCTACTGATGAGCCCATGCAGGAGTTTTGATCATTTTTTCCGAAGTGTATGTTTTCATTTTTGAGCATGAATTGATCATCATGCTTGTCTCTGCAAGATCAACTTTACAAGTGTAATATAGAACCCAGAGGTTGACACTTACGTCAGACATATTATTCTGCCATGAACCCTGAAATACCAAACCCTTAATGACACAGACTCATTTTAAAGGCAAATACAACTTGGGTTGTATTTGCATAGTTTTGGTCTGACGGGGCAAGAAACACAAGCAGTCAGAGGATCAGACCCCCAGGTTTGCAAAAATTGATTTAAAAAAAAAGGCCACTAAAGTACAATATCAACTAAGGCAGGCTCTGCATTATTAGCTAATATTGTGGTCCTGTTTTGCACATTGGATCTGAGTCAAAATCTAGTTTTAGGACTGTTAATATTTCAGTGCATATCTCACATGGAGAATATTCATAACTGAAGTTGTGTTTAACCAAATGACCTACAACTGACTGACACACAGAAAACCCGGGACCAGGTAGTATTATTCCAGTATAGGCTTAGTAATGAAGATGCTATGTGTAGTCTGCTGTGTACACTGTACTTGATGGGAGTCGGCAGGTCATATACAATGCAGAGATGGTGGTAGGTGGGCAGTGGAGGGTCAGCAGAGGCCCAACGGAGATTTTTTTCCCCCTGGGACCACTTAAACTGTTCATCCAGCCATGACTATTCCCAATGTCATGTCAAGACAGGAGCTGAAAATATATGTCTGAAAAAAGTTTGGATCTTGACCTTTTAAATACCTGTTGACAAATAAGGTGATAGAAGTCACATTCAATTATTTCAATTTAACACTGGCTGTTCCTTTTGTCAATCCAGTTCTGAAACATCTGTGCATGTGTTTTGCTTCTGCACTGGAAAATTTAAAGATGTTTTCTTTGGTATCTTTGATTTTAAGAAGGAAGAAGAAAGCAAATTAATTAAACTTATTTTTAATGGTCAAATACTACATATGTAAATATAAATATTCTCAGATTGTTGAATCTGAAGGACGTTTGGAGGCCTGAAGATGTAAAAGTATTCAGTATTTCACAAGAAAAATAGTAAAACTTAATAGTCAGGATAACATGGTCCCACCCACTTTATTGGGAACCACAGGTTTAGATAATCTGGATCAACTGTTTACAACCTGTCTGATCATCCAACTGCTTTTATTTCTTGCTCCATGTTGCTATTTTTCCTGATTTCAATTATTACTTTGGTGAGTACAATGTTATTACAACTGAAAATATGGCTCAAGTTATAATAAACCAGATTAAATTGATTACTTTAATGCAAAGATCAGTCCAAGTTGAAGGTTAAGTAATGACTTTGACAGTAATGTTGTACCTGTTGCACGTTGACATCCTAAATTAAATTAGCTACAATTGTGACTCATTAAATCAGTTGTCACTTAGACACAGCTCAGTTTAGATCACACAGTATGACCTCTGATGATCATGAGGCATCTGTGGGAATTATGTGTTGCCTTCATCTAACACTGTGAAGCATTCAGCTCTTTGTAACAGCTGGCATTTCGCTACAGTTAAGCTGCAAACGCTGAAGAAAAAGTTGAAAATAACCATTTTCTATGTGACAAAATTGCTTTCTCTTTATTTTGGGGGTGACATTTTCGTCCTCATGCATCATTTATATGCCCCCTAGAAAACAGGGGATGGGAAAAAGGAGAGAGGAGATGATGAAATTATAAAATACCAGCCCTGTTTGGATTAAAGCTTGTGTGTGTGTGTGTGTGTGTGTGTGTGTGTATAGGTACCACTCCTGTCTGATTTGATCTGTCTCTATCTGTGCATACACATATGTGTGTGTGTGTGTGTGTGTGTGTGAGAGAATTTTCTGTTGCATCTGCGAATGTCACAAATGTACATGAATGGAAACAGTGGGGCATTCCAACCAATGTTGCAGGTCCAAGGGATAATTCTGCCTTTCAACTGCTTCCCATTTATTTCATAGCTGCAGCACTGTCATCTCACCCTGGTCAAGATGAAAAGCATAGTTGTGTAAAGAAATTGAAATGAAATTCCTTCTGGACCCAGCAGGATGGGGGGATGGGGGTATTATCTATGACTCAATGGCACTTCCCTGGGATAAGATCTAATTCTGGGTGGAAAATTTCTTTATATGGCCACCTGCTGTCGTCAGCTTTGTCCCAGGATCACAAGTTGTTCTGGGTGACCGGTCTCGGGACACGGCGAGAGGAATGCACTCAGCTCCCCGCTGACATTTAGATCTCTTTATTTTCTCTTTCATTCAGCCCAGAGATGGCTGGGAAGGATGGGGGGAACTGGGGAGGGAGGAGGGGGGGGTCCTGAATGAAGAGTCTGAGGGATCGAAGGGGTGGGTCGCAGGGGGATGCAGCACAACACCAGCACCACACACACTTCAGCAACATGAACGCCATGACAAACTGCATTTACTAGTTTCCAAATGCTACAGCAGAATACACAAAGTAATAGTCATTAGAAACACTAACGGAGTGCAGTAGTTTTGGGAGAAAATCTTTATTAAGACATTAAGGATGTCTTGATCTACACCTGGATCTGGATTCACGCCAAAATCCTTTGCTCCTTATCCCATTAACATCCTAAATTTAATCTAAATCTGTTTCTACAACATCCTGCTATCTCTAAGACAAACCAACACAAAATCCTTGGCAAAGCTAAAAAAAAATGCCACTTATTTTCCTGGAAAAAATGAATTTGTTTTTGCTTTAGAAAGTCCTATTTCTTAAATGGTACTTAAAACTGCGCTAATCAATATTTCTAAATTAACAATGGATCAAATAACTATGGGTAATGTGAAGGGGTCACTCTTAGTGACAAACCATTAAATAATTATCACCCAACTCTGAAGTTCACCCAAAAAACAACTAATAAATGCAGCTTTAAGTAAAAGTGGCAATACCACAATGTAAAAACACACCATTACAAATAATAGTCCTGCATTAAAAAATTTTGTATGGAAATATTAGCAGCAAAACATACTCAAGTATCAAAAGTAGAATGGCTCATTTTAGAATGTTATTGTACATTGTGATATATTTTTTAATTATCATTGATGATGCAATAATATGTAAGCAATATTTGAATGCTGTTGCTGGTCATAATATAATTGTAGTGGAGTTAAAAGTAAAAAGTAGCACACTTTGACTTTGCTCTGTCTTCCATCATGAAGCAGCAGCATCCCCATTGTCTTTATTTCCTCCTGGAAATAAATAAAAGAAACACCATCACACAAACGATGCTTTGTACTGAATCAACTGGTGATCATGCAGCAGACCACTTACTTATCATTCAACTGTTTGTTTTTTTTTGTTTTTTTTTTTTGGGGTTCTCTGCAGCAGAACAATAGATCTTTGCAAAGAAGTCAGCTCAAAGCCAAGAGACAAATCTCACCAAAGGACACCTTTTGTTTCCCCTCAAGCCAAATCTGCTGCTCCATGCCACATAATTAATGGCCAGACGTATCTTTCTCTTTTCTTCTTGTGGCTGAATGGGAACTGTACCGCCGCCATTTGTCTTTCCCACGCATGTCATCACAAGACAGGCTCCATGTAAAGTACACCCTCGTAATTCATGTAACTGTTGCTGTTACTGGTGGATATGATCTTGTTGAGTGTAAAAATGTCAATATATATAAACCAAAGTGCTGCTGGGTGGAAAGTGCTGCCAGCTGATTACAGCCATAAAAAGATGGAGCTTTTGTTTTCTGTATCAGAAATAATACCACCATCCATCTGTGCAGGCTGCAGAGACATGTGGTCGGAAAACAAAAACAGAGACATGAATGTTGTTAGCTGGTGGCTATGGAGGTTTTGCCTGCTCCTTACTGGTTTCAGGGCCTTCACACACACAAGAAAGGAAATAGGCACATAGGAAGCATTGACATAACCTGCAGCATGTAACTGAAAATTATGAATATTTGACTTTTTCTTTTTCGCACATGGCCATAATTCTTCTGCCTAACATTCAGGACTACAAAAAAAAAATGTTGTAGTCAAAAACACCCATTTCTTCCTTAGAATGAAACTATCGCATTGCAGTGTGCAAAATACAGGGGGTGTCAGGGGTCTTGAAAATTTAAGCTTATTATTTTCTGTTTATATATACTGTAAAGTTTATTTTCAGATTAAAATGTGAGGAGCAGCAAATGTACAGTATGTCTTGTCAAAAGTCTAAAAGTTGAGGTAACTCTGTAGTTTCTTAATAATGTCCTAGTTTCCTGAAAACAACTAATGTGATTCTCATTATACTGTAGACACAGTGTTCAATTGGTGAATTTCCAATTATTTAATAGGATTAATTGCTAGTGTAACCTAGAGTGCACAGCAGGTCAGCTACATACAAACTTGTGAAATTTGTTCACAGGCAGCATACAATTCAACATATATATGTAGTAATAAAAGAAAAATGAATGAATATTTACTTGAGTTTACATGTAGCAATTCTGTCAAGGAAATTCCTCTGTAAATTGCTTCCAAATTCAACACAACTAATCCAATTCAAAGTTAAAATTGGTACCATATTACATAATTCTCTCCAGTAAACTTCCTACAAAATCATTAGGAAATTTCACACTCATTAAAAAAAAGCGTTACAAAAATGTTCAAAAGAAAATGCAAATAGGCGTGCATCTCCATTAGATAGTGTAGATACTCTCAGGGCTGACAAAATGACATAATGAGCACCTGTAGGACTTTTTGTGTTAACTTGAGGTTCAACCTTCATTCTTGATCTTGGAAACAACGGTTGACATAACAATCTCAAGTAAAGGTCAATTTTTTCAACAAATCTCAAAATAATATTTATGTATATTTACTTTGATAAATTAATTTGTTTCTTTACTTTACACTCTCTGTGGTCTGTATTTTTTTTATCACTCTCTTGATTTATTTATTTATCATGTGATGGCAAGTGGCAGCAATACACTGATGCTTAATCTATTGTGTGGGGCACGAAGAAGAAGAAGAAGAAGAAGAAGAAGAAGAAGAAGAATATTGGAGTTGGAGTGTAATCATTTCTTCTAAAAATGTGATTCCATCATTCTTTGCAACACCAAAATGTACATGTACATTTCTGCCTCCTCTATTCATTTTTTAACTGCAAAGTTTAAAGACGTACATTGAAACCGACAGGCACATGCTTTTGATAACAAAATTATTTTCGTCCGTGAGATTGAAACTCTTGACCTTGGACACAGCAGTTGACAAAACAATCACATCACAAGGTCTAATTACTAGCTGTTCCGGAACTTTCAAGTTGGGAGTTTGCCGAATTGTCATGGAATTTAAGATGTTCAAATATTCAATTTTCTTGTCCATGCTGGATTAGTAGCTCTTCTTTTCATTTTCCTCCATGGAACTCACTCCAGCCATGTGCTCTCCTCACATCACTATTGCTGTGGTCGGCAATTGAACAAACCCTAACAAATTCCCAGAATTTGCATTTTATACGGTGTGGTGGAAATGACAGTGAATCCAAAGGACAGGTGTTCTTAAAAAAATAAAAATAAAAGACCAGAAAATACTAATATATCTTATAATATGTAATAAATTTAATTAAAATGACCATTTATGTGTCATTTTTAAACGAGGTTGATATTACATCAATATTATATTCACAATTAAGCAGGGTTTAACCCTCTGGAGTCTGTCTATTCATTGGTGAATACATTGAACATGTTTTATTTATAGTAACATGACTTCATTCATATATCATGTAGAGACAAGCTGAGAAAATCAGCTGAAACTGCTGATGTGGGGATTTCACACAGCATCACATTTATGTCTGTAGATGATAAGTATTTTAAAAATTTTTAAAACTTTGAATTGTTAATATTTTCAGTGATTTACAGTACAGGTATACATAGCTGATGTCAGCTAGGCAGGAAAGTAGAGGAAACTGGAGACTCTGTTACAAGATAAGATAAGATGAGATATGGTCTTTATTGATCCCCAGAGGGAAAATTCACAATATTATGTTTTAATTGTCTGAATTAGTTTAAATTTTTCGGCCTATTGTTTTGCTTCCCATACAAGGACCCTTATAAAACAGCTCTTCCTCTGCCCCCCTGTCTGCTCTCCATATGTCTGTGTCCACATGTTACTCTTTATTGTGTGCATCTCAAGGTCTCCATTTTCATGGCATTGGAACAGAGAGGCGTTTCTTTGGGAGCAGAGGCAGCGGCCTGCAGCCGTGGCCCTGCGCCGGGATCGCCTTACCCCATACAGCTCGGCTTTGTTATCGGATCTCCTGGGCTGAAGGACACAGTGCATCATCTAACCCACCTTAATGCATGCAAGATGTCCAATCAGTTCAGTGTTTGGTCATTACGGCCGCCTAGCCAGGCCTCCTTTCTGCAGGCCGTCGCCGAAGGACCCAGGAGACCCCTCTGATGATCTCAGGAGCAGATCTCTGTTTCCCTTCACATGAGATTCCTATCCCAGGATTAATTTATGCTGGGAGAAACACGCACAGACATGGGTGCTCACCATACATCAAACTCATTAAATATTCCATCTGAGTAGAAATGCTGCTGACTCCGATATCACACCCGGTACTGAACCAGCCCGCTATGGAAGCTGATACATGTGGATTCTTCATGACTACAGATAAACCTATAAGGTCTGCAAATATGCAACCTCCCCATTTTTCTTCTCTTTTTGTTTTTCTGTATTTATGAAACACTATGTACACATGTATTTCTTTTTTTTTAAATCAGAGAGTAAGCATTGTCCTAAAAATATATATACCAACTCTATTATGGGTATATAGTGTATTCACTCTTTAAAACTGACAAAATGAAGTACATGCATACTAAATCACTTGATCACATAATGGAACTGAAGGAGCTACTCACAGCTGGAAAAAGTGATACATATTGGAGGGAGTGAAGGCTCCAGTGACAACTTGTAAAATTAAAATTAAACTCACTTAAAACTCACGTTTTTAGAAATAAGCTTATTCACTTTCTTTCCAAAAGTGAGATTAGAAGATATCAATCTCGCGTTTGTGCATTATGTACAGAGCTGGAGTCAGGACGTGGTCGTGATAAGAAGAGAAGAAGAAGATAATTTTTTGGAAAAATATTTTGTTGAACAATAGTTTATCCACTCATCCAGAACTTCTGCTTGTCCAGCTATAGTGCAGGTTGCCAGGCACATTTTGGTGAGCACAGGTTTTGGTTTTGTTCTCTGAACAGGCACGGTAGTACCAAACCTGACTCATCGTGACAACAAGACTCTGGGAAGTTTTGCACAGTCATTGCAACTGGCTGTTAGAAAGAGTTACCACGTAACTCCATTTTACATTTCTATTTGTGTATGGATTACACAAACTAGCTAGCTGTTGCCCCTGCTTTATGCTAAGCTAGGCTAACCACATCCTGACTCAAGCTACGTACTTGATGCATAGACAGTAGTATCGATCTTCTCATCTTATTCTAACTGTAAATATTAAACAGCAAAGAAAAACCTCTGGTCAGAATATAAAAATAGCTAGTAATGTTCCAAAGTTAACTAGCTAACATAGCTTACCTACCACTGTGATAAGTATAGGCTAGTTAGGCTATGTTGACCTTGAAAGGTCAGCAATAGATCAGCTTGGCTCCTTAAATAGGTGGCTTGAATGGATCATTTTAAGGGATAAGTCTATTTTAGCATCACTTCGGCCTTATAGTTTTGTCCATCATTTCTATCAGTTATGATTGTACTCACCAAAGTAATTGCTGAGATCAAAACACAGCAACATCAAAAAGACATGTGGCAACAAACAGATTGAACAGGTTGTAAACAAACCTCCCAAAATGTAGGTAATAATCCCGTATTGCACAGGAAATGTGCGTACACACAACTATGGTAAGTACAATAGGTCAAAGTTGAAATGTGATGGATGTTTACAACAGACAGTTTTGGTAATAACTTTATCATTCACTTTTGTTTTTCTCTTCCAAAAATGTTTGGTGAACCTGGGGGTTGTTTCTGGCTACGCGTAACTGGTTGGTGTTTTTTTTGCAATTTTTTGCAGTGTGTTTAAGTTTTCACCTTAGTAAGTACAATGGCATTATTAGTGATAGGAATAGTAGTCAATGCTTCCAAAAAAAGTAGCGTGACCAGGTTTCATTACACACCTTTTCACTATAGGCTTCGGCCTATTTTTACCGAGCCACAAAAAGTATCTCAACCAGTTGATTGAGAGAGCATTTCTGCTCTGGCAGCTGTCACTGTTGACACTGCCGTTGATGACGAATCACGTGTGAACACAGACAGCATGCGGTTTGACGCTGTACATATGAAATGACATGTTCTATCTGAGCAGGGTATCTTTCTGCCTTTCTGTTTTTCTTTCCTCCCTCTGCAGACTGATTGAAAAGTTGAAATGTGTGGGCTTTCGCTATCAGTGATGCTTCATCAACGGACTCCTTTTAGCATGTCCTCTGGAGCGTAACAGCTGGTGTCCATATTCTCTTTAAATACTTCGACTTGATGTTACATGTTCACTCACTTTCACTGCACCACATTTTTAAAAACAAAGTGGCAACAATCACATTATACAGTAGCAGCTATAAGCAAATACTTTTTCTTTGCATTCATGCATTCAGAAATAATGAGCTTGAGCTGGAAAATAATAATAATAATAATAATAATAATAGATGATGGCACTTCCTGATAACAGTGGGAAAGCTCCCCTCATGCAGGAGAGGAGTCATGATTTACAAGGCAGCCACACAACAGATTCATACCTACTGCAGTGAAAAGGACTTGTATCATTTCTCCCAAATGTATCTGCGATGTGTTGGCGGCTCTGAATAAAATATCAGTCCGCAAAGAAAGTGTTGTCTGCAGTGTGCATACAGAGCTGCAGACCCAATTCCAAATCAAATAGATATTTTTTCAGTTTCCCCACAGCAGCATTTTTTTTTTCTGGAACTGATTTGAATATTATAGATGGAGCTGGTCTTTTCAATGGAGGAAGGGCATCTGCCAAGGAGAACAAAAACACAAACCGAGAGACATTTCCTAACCAGCCAGGTAATCCGAAACAGTAGCAAGACCTTGACAAACACACACGCACACGCACTGGAGAAAGGCATAGCAACTGGGACAATCAATCACACACACCCCTCCACCTGATTATGGAGTGAAGCAGACCATCAACACAACATGCCGTCTCTCTCAGTCAGGTTTGCTGCCACATCAATCACCTGGGCTCTGGCCAAACCAAATATGAGAATACAAAATACCATCAAATTAGGGTTTGTTTTTTAACTCAACTAAGCACATTCCCCTGTTTCTGCAGCCAGATGCTGAGTGCTGTGATCCGGTTGGGTGTGTTGGGTTACACGCATGCTCGCTGACCCCATAATCTGCTTAATGCCTTTGGCTTCCTGGGATGTTATTAATTAATAAGACTTACAATCAGAGCTGATTTCTGTGGATGGCGTGCACACTTCTGCCACGCCGCATCAGTTTCTCCCAGCATTGCACTTTAATGCTTTCGGTGATGTCATCGCCCTGTAATTTCACACATTTGTTACTGTATGTCAGTTGAATCATTAGTTTAAATGGTCAGTTCACCAAAATTAGAATAAAACAACAACAATAAAGAAAACACAAAACAAAACATATGCTCACTTACCTCCGGTGGTATAAATCCCAGTTCCCAGGCGAAATGAAGTGGTTCCCAGACCCAAGACTGGTACTGAGTCACGGAACATTTTCCATGGGGCCATGGATAAACAATTTCCTTCTGGAAAAAAGCTGAATAAATAAGTAATTGGCAGCGCCTTTATATATTTTATTTTTTCTTGTCACTCCCCATGTCACTCCCCCAACAACAATATAGTGATTTTTAACTACAGTAGGTCATCAGTACGTGAGGTACAGGCCCGTCATCACCACCTATTAGCACCTATCAGTATCTGTGTGTGGCCGCTGCCTGTGTGTTGCTGAGAGATCTATCAGTATTTTAATTTAAATTTAGTAAGTAATAACAATGAAATAATGAGAAAATAAAGTTACGTTTTGGGTTTTGTTTAATTTCGTTTTTATGTTCAACCACACTCAGTTACCTTGTGCGCTCCCTTTTCTGCGTATCTCTCTAACTTTCTGTCATTTTCTGTAGCAAGTTTATTTGTGTGTGTTGCGAGTATAAATAGAAAAAGAGATCATACCTGAACCAAAACTTATTAACTAACTAACTTTATCTTTGAGTGTCAAACCCATCTAACACCTCTGGGAACTGTAACAGCTAGTGTGAGTCATCGCCTTATAAAAGTCTATGGTTCTGGAATGAGATGGATGGAAGGTGTCCACATACTGGCTGTTTATATTTTTATTTTTAAATGCTATTTTTTCAATGCTTTAAAGCACTACTAATGAAATTCAGTTCTCTTCATTGTATTGTGGTGGAGGCAGAAATCACAGAGTTAGATATCTCAAAACAACAAAAGTTCTACAAAAGTAGAAAACCAAAACTGTCTGCATGGCTGGATGCCAGTAGAACTGATTCTTTGAGTTTAATTTTCTTAACACATAAAAAAACAGGTGTCTGTTAATAAAACAGTGTATGTTATGAGCTTCCAGCTAACTTTGGTAGTCTCCGAGTGATAGTGTCACCAAACGTTGACACCTTTGAAGACTCCTGTGTGCACAGGTTGCAGTTTGCTATCAGTAATGTACACAATGTGTAAATTGCCCGGCTCTCTCTCCGTAGCAGCGTTAGTCCTTGTTTGTTGATGCTAAATCACGGTGTGACTTGTCGCACCTGAGCTTCAAGGAGATCCTGTTACCTTTCAGGGGCTGATATAAGTTTAATGGCTGGCCGTTGTTTGGGAGAGTATACATGTATATTCTTACTGAGCAGGAGAAGGCGGGGGTCAAAGGACCGACATGCTTTAAAGTCAACAATGCAGCTGTGTTTACACAAATGCCTTTAGAAGTGAGGGCCAGTTCTAGGCGGGGGAGCTAATCACAGGCACTCACCCCCCCACCCCAGATACAGAATCAGAATCAGAATCGGAATCAGAAATACTTTATTGATCCCCGTAGGGAAACTCTTTGTTACAGTAGCTTGCCTTTACGTCAGTGCACACAGGAGAAGTACTAGAAAACGATATGAAATAAATTAAGTATCAGGTCGGTATAAGTATAAGATAA
Source organism: Siniperca chuatsi (assembly GCF_020085105.1). Taxonomy (NCBI): domain Eukaryota; kingdom Metazoa; phylum Chordata; class Actinopteri; order Centrarchiformes; family Sinipercidae; genus Siniperca; species Siniperca chuatsi. Next base: position 3,557,880 of record NC_058057.1, read on the forward strand.
ACAGCAGAAGAAGAGAAAAGAAGCTCTAAATTACTGTAGTAGAACTCAACTTAGGGGTCTGTCTTAACTTTTTGTGCTCTGAGCTCCTCAGGGATCACTGTTACCTTGCTGTGTTGAGTGAGTAATGGTGGACAAACCGAAATAATATGGAGCACAATGACTACGACCACGTCAGCATACTGGGGATCCAGTCTGACCTGCTTTGGTTGTTTTTTGTCCTTGTAAAAAGAAAAACAGTCCTGGAGTGCCTGGGTGGGTCAGTGAGTAAGGACTCATGTCATGCACTCACAGCACTGTGTGTACGTAAAGGATGGAATAAACCTACAGTATGTAAACACACAACTCTATCAGTGCAAAGTGCAATGGAACTATAGGTAAACAACAACACTTCAAATGCAGAAAATTGTGTCTCACAGGACTTGGGGTAGGTATTTTGTCTTTTTGTCTTTTGTGTGTCAATTTCTTTTTAGAACTTGACTCGTGATCTCTCTTGTGATGATGCAGAGCTGTCACTAACACTGAGGACACTGACGTCATTTGTATTTTTTTTTCTGGGAATTAGGGGGTTTCAGTTTACATTCCACAATTAAAACGTACACATGATGGTTACTTAATAGGCTGATTGCAATATATGTTTAGACTCAATATACTTTTTAAATTTTAGGCCAACAAAAAATAAATCAGTTAGGAAGAGAATCAATATCTGTACTCATACAATACCTTACTTTGGGAACTATAAATATGTTGAACATAAATATTACCCTTTTTTTAAAAACAAAATAGTATATCGAACTGCTCAATGCTTTGGTGTAAAATAAAAAGTTTTGCATTAATAAAATATAGTCTGAAGTTCGAACAGTTTCCAGATTTAAGCACTGGATACAAACTTTTGATATGAAATAATTGCTCTCTTTTCACAATCACTCCCCGTTTGTCCCTTATGTGAGAAAACATATTTTGGTTGGTACTGAAATTGTAGATTGATACCCAGCGCTATAACGGACTACACTTCTGGACTCCAGCATTTTAATACTGGTAGTGTGGAAACAGCTTTGAAACTGCATTTCGACCTTCACGTGGGGGAAATATAATATGATATAACTGACTAGTTAACTGAATAAATAAAATATGAAAACCCAAATAATCAACAAATTCAGAGGGGGGTGCATTGGAGAAACTTGACTCATGATTATAGTATTTTTAAAATCTTGGCTACGGCTGTGGATGATGTAATGTAATATGCTGCCCCCTTTTTTTTTAATGAGAATGTGCCGGTTTCCAGGCCTATATTTTTACTTTTTGCTGTCACAGCTTTGATGGAATTATGGACCTCTACAGTTCATTGTTTCTTTATGTGTCCAGTATGTAGTAAGTTATAAAAAATCTAATAAAAAAACTGGAAAAAACACAGGAAGTTACATTAAGAAAGTAAAATGAAATGCACAATGACATTTTATTAAAACTGCAATGATTATATACTTCCAGTTTGTTACCCTACAGTGCTGTGTCAGGACTTTTCAAATCATTTTGTTCAAGTTCAAGTCTTGTTAGTGCTGATGAGGTGAGACAAATTGAAATACCTAAAGAAACATTTTAGATGGAATATGTGATTTGGCTGGCTCAGTGGCCAGCAGATCAGACTATTACTGGTGTCGTACTGGACAGCTTCCAGGTGTGAATGTGTGACTATCATCAGGACGTTCCTGAAAAAGAGAGCTTTGCTCTCAGTGAACCTCCCCTTAAATAAATAAAGGTAAAAAAAACACACACACACATTGAAAGCTGCTGTTGCTGCAATAATATTTTCTGGCGCATATTACTTCGTACAATGACATTAGACATATTTTTGCCTTACTAAAACTTGTATTCCTAGTTAAAGACAATAGTGACTCTTAGCAGCTCCATACTGCAGCAGCATCTGCAAGAGCCAGGACCAAAAATCAGTTTAGTGAAGCTTTAAAATGGAAGACCACCTGGGGATTTTGCATTTAGCTGGATAAGGACCAACACCTTTGTTCGCATGCATTGCTTAATGATCACTCAACAGCTTGATTATAATCCCAGTGGTAAATTCTGTCAACATCATCAGTATATAGTTATTCTCTAACTGTGTCTAATATTGAAGGACCACCAGAAAAGGCTGAACTTAATATTGCCGTTGATGGCTTTTTATGTTTTAGCCACATTCAGTGTATCTCAAACAACATTTTTATCTCCTGTTTTTATTTCTGTTGCTCCTAATCAAAGTCGATAGAAACACCATAAACTTCTCCATGTAAAATTGGAAAGAAACATCTGTTGTTTGAAAGATACCAGCTGTAGAAATGTTGGTTTTGGGTCACTGAGCAAGTATGCATGTCATGTACTTACACAGTGTGTTTAGATGGCACTTTCATATATAGAATGGAGTTAACACAAATCTTACAGCACAAAGAGCATATGATCCTCAAGCAAACAACAACATACACTTCAAATAGAGAGCGCTCACAATTCACAGGAAGTTACATTATGAACATGAACTAAAATGTATCAGTAACATTTTATTCGTACAAAAAAAAATTCTTCTTTTTAACAATCTGATAGCAGAGAGAATACACAATTTACCATATTAAATTACCAGTTGACCGGATAAAAATACACCTCTTACCATTTTTGAACCACACATGCAACTGATATATCATATATACAGCTAATATTACATGTAAGCCACAACTTCACCATTCATGCTTGAAATATGAATGGATTTGACTTCTGTCAAAAAAAAGAGAGATGTGTAAGGCTAATGAGAAGATCTTATTTTCTGCATTAACGGAAGACCTTGTGCAGAAAAACAGCACTGAATATATTGAAACCCACAGCTCAAGTACTTTTGGTTCTTAGGAAAACAGCCTTTTTTGCTCTACTCTGTAAGAAGGAACTTCAAAGTTGCCCTGACATAAAATGCAAGGTATGAGGTCCTAATTGAAAAACAACCATCACTCACTGACGGACACTGCTGTGTCAGGACTTTTCAAATAATTGTGTGGTTAAGTCCTGTGGATGAAGTGAGCTGTATTGGTAACACTTTATAATAACCATCATTAATAAATGGTAAATTGATGATTAATTAAACTTTTGTTAATAGTTATTTCACTGTTAACAAACAATGAAATGATAATTAATGTTCACTAATTGTAAGTAATGCTATAATTTGTTATTTTATCATTAGTTTGTTTAATATAAAATACTTAGTTTATAAATTATATTCTATCATAGCTGACAATAACAATTCCATTCTGATTACATTAATAAACTTTTTATTAACAGTTTATTGTTGCACACATTAAAACATTTTATATACTGTATAAAGTATTTGTTAATGATTACCAAATGATTTGTAAACATTTAAGAAAATATTTGTAAAAGATCTATAAACATTACATAGATAGATGGACCAGATACACAAGGACACGGTAACACTTTGTTAATGGTCAGTAATTAGTTGCAACTGATCATTATAAGTGATGATGTTAAATGGTTAATAAATAGTTTGTAAACCATCCATAAACACTATCTGGATAGTTATTGTAAAGTTGCAACTGATGTTTATAATACTTTGTATGGCATGTTTATGAAAGGTTATGTTGTCTTTGTTAATGTCAAGTTGTCATAACAAAGACATCCCAACTAATGTCAACTTTGCATTAAAAATGAAATAATCGACAAAATGACATTCATGAAGACTCCTTCATATTCACGACAGGTGTCATGGTTATGATTTTGTCATGTCAGTCTTATGCACACCCCTTCAGTGTTACCCTAACTATTGCAAACATCAGTTGCAACTTCCCGTAGTTTTGTGCTTTCTTGTCTTTCTCCTCTCTCTCCTTCTGTCACTTTCAGCAGGTATTTCTGCCTCCGGAGCTGCAGAGTCTGGATCTATTATTGCAAGCCACCTTCTGTTCCAGCTCGACAACCACTACTACACTTATTATTATTAGTCTTATTACTATTATTATCATTGTCATTACTATTATCATTATATTAATATTAATATTATCACTACCATTACATTATTATCATTAAAAAATTCTATGTGGAATTTGCATTGTGCTACTGTATGCTCTCTTTCCTCCTGCTCTCTCTCTCTCTCGCTCTCTCTCTCTCAACCCAACAGGCAGCGGCAGATGGCCGCCCACCCTGAGTCTGGTTCTGTTCGAGGTTTCTGCCTCTTAAAAGGACCTTTTTCCTTGCCACTGTTGCCAAATGCTTGCTCATGGCGGGAATTGTTGGGTCTCTGTAAATAATATTATAAAGAGTACGGTCTAGACCTGCTCTGTAGGACAAGTGCAATAAAATAACTTCTGTTATGCATTGGCTCTATATAAATAAAATTGAATTGAATTGACCTTTATAACAGTCACTCAAATAATATATATGCTTTACAAATCAGTTATTATCCATTTCCAAAGTATTATAAACATCAGTTGCAACTTTACAATAATATCCAGATAATGTTTATAGATGGTTTACAAACCAATTATTAACCACTGACAAAGTGTTAACCATCTATCGAAATAATGTTTATAGATTCTTTACAAAGTATTTATTGACTATTTAACGTGGTATTATAATCATCAGTTGCAACTTTATAATAGCCATCCAAATAAGTGTTACATCATTCATTTGGTAATCAAATCATTTGGTAATCACTGACAAATACTAAACATAGTATATAAAATGTTATAATGTGTGCAACAATAAACTGATAATAAATAGTTTACTAATGTAATCAGAATGTAATTGTTATTGTCTATTATCAGCTATGACACAATATATAATTATAAAGTCATTATTTTAAAATACTTAAACTAATGTTAAATCACATTATAGCATTACTAATAATTAAACATTAACTATCATTTCATTGTTTGTTAACAGTAAAATAACTATTAACTAAAGTATAATTAACTATCAGTGTTACCGATGTATTTTTACATATTATATACAAAATATATTATATACAATTTTACAGAATCTGAAATTTAAGGAGCTCATATGACCTGACACCACCACATCAACTGCAGATATGTGATTAACTTACTGCGTTAACTAGCTTACAACTATTTTACAACTAGCCTACAATTAGCTCCACTAGTTTACTCCAAACACTGGAATAAACTCTCATCAACTCTGTGCATTTTGAGAAAAATAAAAGTTACATAGTCAAGTTAAATCATATAAAACAAAAACAGAGAAGAAGGAGTTCCCTGAGTAAAAAATGGGGATCAGTGATTGGTCATCAGGTACGCACATTCACAGCTCATTCATGTATGGCTGATAATTGGTAACCACATTTACTGAGAAATATTGGCCACTCTCTTCAACAGAGAAGAGTTAAGGTCTGCCCAGAAAGTTTCTAGATTTGTCGCTTAAATTGTCTTAAAAGTTGCCGAATCTAGTGCGAAAGTCACTAAGTTGACAATAATGGATGTCACTGCATTCTCAGGTCTCAGCAATTAACATGGCAAGTACAAAGTTATTATCAACAATGATTGACAAAGCTACAAAAATAAGAGTCAAGTTGTAAAAATAGATATTGATAGTGGTCACACTCTGCTTTGCAGGATCACGTGATGCACACTGGCCCATAAACACTTTTCCCATACAAAATCATTACAAAAGGAACAGCTGGAAAACAATGAATAATTGTTTCTGAGTGTCACAAACACCCTAAAATGAAACACCCTCTTTATCCTCCTTTTTATTATCGGTGGTATTATCAGAATTTGATCCATTCAGTCCAATAAAATGTGAAAAGTCTAGAAGAGCTGTATCATTAAATTATTAATTTATTATTTATTATCATTACATTATTTTTATTTTTCCTACATGTGTGCAGGGAGCCAACAGGAAGTCAGATAGCTCTACCAGAGGAAGTCTCTATGCATGCTCTCAACCTTCTTGGTCGGACGCCCAAAAACACAGAAGCCAGAGGACGCTTTTTGAGCAACTTTCAAAGGAATGAATGGGGCACCATCTTGAAATGCTGTATCCAGTTTTCTTAAAGCGGAACTGCACCGTTTACTACTACATATTGAAAAAGCTGTGCAAAGCCTTTTGTGTCTCCAGAGAGAGCTGTGTGAAGTCTGATAAACTTGCTCAAGTGATGTCACTTGAGTCAGCACCGGTTGGGGCTGAAGACTACAAATTTGAAAATGAAAAAGAATGTTAGAAAGAAATGAACTTACCAAATCTCAGTAGCCCCCTCCTCATCTCTTCTTGAGGCTAGAGGCTCCAGGCTACATTAGCCGCTACTAGCATAGCATACCTGAATGTCCGACCAAACTATCGGCATCTGAGTTGCATAGTGGTTACTGTAAGTGCCAGGTTTTGACAAGGAAGAAAAATGGGTGGAGAAAAAAAAAGACGGTTTCTCTGGTTCTGCTGCATCTGAAAATGTCAAAGGAGTGCAATGCTAAATTACTGGAGTACTCTTTTAATGCATGCATGGGAAGAACAGCCAGAACTAAATGGTCAAATTTGTGCGTTTAATTTAAGCGTTTAAATGGAAGACCACCCTTGGATTTTACTTTGAGATTATGGAACCAATACCTTTGTTTGCATGTGTTGCTTGATGCTTATTGTAGCAGCTTGATTATAATCCACAAATTCTATCAACAGCGTCAATAAATATTTGTACTTTTATTGCGTTTTATGGTGCAGAAAAAACAGAAAAGCCCCAAATATTAACATTGATGGGTTTCTAAAAAGCACCACCGTTGTTTCATTTACATCAAGTGTATCGCTTAGATCATTTTTATCTCCTGTTTTTGTTTCTGTTCCTGTAGTTTCAAATCAAATAGAGCAGAAACACCATAAAATTCTCCATATAAAAATTGAGTAAACCATCTGTTGTTTGAAAGATACTGGCTGTAAAAATGTAAAAGCCCTGGATGCTGGACTGCCCCAGCCCTCATTAAATAAATATTATGCTTTGTCATATTGACTACATATACACCAAAAAATAGATGGGGTCATGCTTTCTCGTGGCCAGTTATGTATTTGCCTTTATTGAGGCTTTGTGTGATGAGACCTCTGCGGCAGCAGACAGGAGTAAAGCCCGAAACTCTGTCATCAAAAGACAGCTGACAGTTATTCAATAAGAGGACAGCAAGGGGTGTTAAAGTTTTTACTGGGAAGGGATTTTCACCGAAGGCAGGGCACATAAATCTGGGCAAACAGGGGACCCGGACTGTTCGGATGACACAAATCGGCGCCTCGTTAGGATCAATAAAGTAAAACACAATGCTGCAAAAGCACAAGTGCAAACTGTGAGGCTCTGGAGGATTCAATAGCCCCAAAGAATGCGTGGGAATGAGGAGCTCAGGTTAGAGGAGAGCTTCAATCCCACCAACTCTGCCATGAAATAGAAAGGGAGAGAGCAATTGACCCATGAACCGGGCTGAAAGAGAAATCACTTGTTCCCGTAATGACTGCCTTCCACATCGGCAGAGAGCTGGCGGATATACGGCCCGCAGTTGGGCAACTGTGCTGAGAGGGAGGATGAGGAGAAGAGAGGATTGTCCAGCTCCTACTGGTTTCCAGCTGGTGTGTAGAATGATGATCAGCCTTCTCAACACTCTACCCACCCCCCCTTCCCTATCCAAACAAGCGCTATCATATAAACACAAACACGGCTGCATCTCGTAAAACTGAATCTGAGACAAATTAGCCAGCTCATTAGGCAGCTGAGGTGAGTTTCCTGAATGAATTGCTGAATTGGGAGGCCTTATTCAGCTCTTGTTTATTTACAGAGAACAGCCCGCTCATTTGCATTCTCCTCTCCAAGTACAGGAAGAATGAAGTGGGTGCTTATGTCTTCTGTGATAGAGGAGCTTATCCGGCTCTTTGGGGAGCATCTGTGGACCGCTGTGTTCCAAAAATGTCTTGTTACCCTGTGCGAGCCGTCTCAGTTCCAGGCCCAACCAGTGTTAATACAGGCAGAGCAGAGAAGACCTACAGAGGGCATAAGGGAAACCAGAACTTCCAGGTTCTGTTCCAGAAGTAAAAAAAAATCTCAATCAAAATCACATTGATATTTCACGACCTCATAATTTTGTTAAAAATGAGTTAGTCACATTACACTATTCTATGAAGAGTTAACGTTTTTAATTTTAGGTGTATGCATTAATGGCCATATGCAGTAATTTGTAAACAAAATAATGGAAGGGATCCATTGTTAAAGTCATTCACAAACTTGGTTCTATAGACTGATCTGGGTGTTGAGCCAAAGTTAAAAAAGCTGCCATTACTGCTGCAGCATCTCACTTGTACATCCACACAATAACACTGGAATGTATGTAAAGGATTTTAGCTTTTTACTTCTGTTGACAAGAAATATGTCCAGGAAATTTGAAATTGATTCAAAGTTTATAATTTAAAAAACCTCAACTTTTCAACAAGGTTTAGTTCCTTTTAATAAACTGCTGGATGTTTTTTCATGGTTTGCTATAAATTGTCTTGAGTAAACCACCTTAGAAGATAATAAAATGATCTTTGCTAACTTGCTGAAATGCTGATTTTCGCCATGAGCTACCATGCTAGACAGCTAGCTTGCTACGGTTTGTTAGCAAATTAAATTAATAATATTACTAGTGAAAAAAGAAAGGTACTGTCACTAGACAGAGGGACAGACATTATTGACAAAAATGTAGAACAAGGAGTCAAAGCATAAGCAGAAATTAATAGAAAACATTTATGATTTTTTGCATTGTTTTGACTTGAATTGTTAGTGGTTGTCAGTTAAAATCTGTAAGTGAATTTTGATGTGACCTAACAGTTTTGTATCTAAATTTAAAACATTGTGATGAATTGCTACATGTGCCCAAATATCTCATCTCCTAATTCCCTTCAGTAATAAAGATAGGTTTTTTTGTATTTTTGTAGTTTTATAGTTTTTGAATGCAAGAAAATAAGCATATGTTATGTTATATACTTTAAGTTAAAATCACTAAGAGTTCAAATTTTGATGTCAATATCTAAAGTAGATACTCATTTATATTAGAATATGGCCAGTAAATCTCAGGAACAGTTACAGTTACTGAAGCTCTGTAATGGGACAAACACATGGACAAATGGTTAGCCTACCTTCAGTGTGTGTCCCCATGTGTTAAATTGACTGCATCCCAGTCTCCCAAAGCCTCCCTGTGATCCTGATAAACAGCATTAACTCCCCCTCGTGACCCCGGCCCTCCAAACCCCCGCCAAGCAACTCCCACCCCATGCCTCCGGTTGTCCCTGGTGTTCCATTTGAGAGGAGCACCACTCCACTCCCCTCAGCCTATCTGTCAGGGAATTGTGCTCCTTCTCAGTGACAGCCTCTTGCAAATGGCTCCTTGATAGTCGGATATCTCTCTGCCCAAAACCCCACCCCTGCTCACACACTTGCCGGCACAGGTCATCTGTCTTCCTCAAATCTATCTAATGGCATGTTTCATGGCCCTCTGCGTGCTACACCAGCCGGTCTTTGAGAGGGTCTGAGGATCTGATGGCCCCTGCATATTTTTAGAGCTGCAGGAATAGAAATATAGCAGGGAGGCATGAACGAGAAAGGTTGGTAGCTGACACTTCAAATGCACAGAATGGCTGCAAAAATGTTTATGGTCTTGGACATGTAAAAAGTCACAATAGATAAAGGAGGAATCCATCACAAAGCCATAATTCCTGCGTTCAGTAAAAGCCTATGAATTTTAAAAAAAATGTCAAAAATATATATAGCTCTCCAGGAGGAAGAAATAATTTATAGGAAAGGTGGTGAAATGGACTTTCCCTGTAGTGTAAATACATCCATGTATGCAACCATTTGGAGAACTAAAAAGGTAACGCTACTCAGCACAAATGACAAGATAATGCGTCTTAGGAAGAGCCTGTATAAATTATCTCTATTGAAGCTGACGACAACTTTTAAGTTTTCCATAATTATATCTCAGATCGCCTTTGATGCAGCCTGTTGGAGCAAGAGGCGAGGGTAGATCCCTGTGCCATTCAGGAACGTATACCTGACAAAGACATCAGCTTCTGATAGTTTAACAATTAAATTAAATTATTCCGGGTAGGAAAAAGAGAGAATTCCTCAAAACACACATCTGCTGTGTGTAATGGCTTTTTCATTATGCAGACTGAACTTGTTAATAGGCTGTTCTCTCTCTGCATATGTGTTGATTTTTGAAATGAAAAAAACTCAAATTTGACAGAGGTGGCAAATAAGAGGAATCTTGAGGCACTTTCTTTTACTCAATGCCATATTGTATTTTGTGGTATTCCTACTTTTACTTAAAGGGCCAGTTCATCCAAATTAGAAAAACGTTTCTCTTTTACCTCTAGTACTATAACCATACAGAGAGTTTGGTTTTATTTGTCCAGGTTTTGAGATATCTGTCTGAGATTTCTGCCTCTACCCCAATACAATGGAGAATGGAATTTTGTATATTGTATATATTACATAAATTAATGGGAACACTTTTTGTGGAAAAAGATGTGTGACAAAATAATCTTAACTCAGTGGCCAACTTAATAGTGTCTTCATAATAAAAATAATAAATAAAAATAATAAAAATTCTTCATCAGCAAAGGGAGTTGGCACAGTTGTTATCATTTAAGATAGTTCTGAAAAAGTTATTATGTGAATAAACATTATTTTGTCCTGTTTTTAAGGTCATGAATGAACTTTCATGCTCCAGAAAAATATTTTGCTGTGGATTTTCAAAAAAAAAAACAAACAAAAAATGATATCTTGTTGCTAAAAGTGGTAAATACATCATAATGAAACATTGAATTTCCCAAGATTCTCCTGAGTCAGGTGCTTTAAAGACATCTTCATTAGGCGACCTGACTGAAAGTGAGTGGAATGGAAACTCTAGCAGGAAACAACAAACATGTGAAGTACTTATCTTCTGGTTTTTCTTTTAAGCTAAAACCATTGAAATGTTTATCTGTTACATGCTAAAATGTAATGTAACAGTAGCACAAGTGGAGACCCAACTCAACTGAACCTGACTGACACTGCCAAATTTGAGACCCGAAGCAATATTTTTGCTTAACTTCATCCACCTTTAGCTTGCTAGGCTAAATTCACTACACTCTTTCCCTCTTCCCACATGGGCATTGAGTATCTACTTGCAACACGTGTGCACAAACAATTGGCACAGTCAAAGACAGAAAGTGAGAAATTTCTTAATAATTATATTTGAAAATGACCAAACCTGACCCAAGTCCCAAAAAACCTGGGACAGGTAGCAGAACTCTAAAATCTGAAATTTGCTAACATTAAGTAACATTAGCCACCATAAGCTACAGGTGATACCAAACTAAGTAGGTATGTAGCAGCAAAACCCCTGAGTGTATTGAAGTGAGCAAGAGTGTGTTTTATTGTTTATGAATTCAACTTTTCATTTTTAAGAGAAAGAATGTTTTATTTCTGTTTACAAAAATTACACTTTAAATGTCATTTTTCAAGGCTGTGAGCACCACAAACAAAGTCCATTGTACTGGGAACGCAGATATCGTAAAACCTGGGCAAAGTATTTGACTACTGACATTTGAGAGGTTTGTGGTTAGGAAAACCAGCCACAAATCAGTACATGAAAAAACAATTCAAATTAAATATATATATATATATATATATATATATATATATATATATATATATATAATATATATATATATATATATATATATATATATATATATAAACTTTGCTGCTCAAACACGATGGTGTACATGTTTTGTGTACATATGTGCACATTTCTCTGCAGCTCTGCTTGGGTGAAACCTGAACACTAGAATGCAGTGTCCTTCATTCAGTGGAATGTTTACTTCCAGATAAGACTGGGCATGGAAAGGGCAAAATGTCAGACTCTCCAGGGGAGCTTCCAAGAATAATTTGGAGGAGATGGTTGGATTTCACTCAGGAGAAGTTAAAAGGAAAGAAGGGGTCAGAGGTCAGCAAAGGATGAATAATCAATTAAAGGGGAATTACAAGCGTTACACTTATTTCCAAATAATATTAGTTTCCTGATTGAATCTGGCAGCCGGGGAATGCCCTATACTGAGGCGGCATGCAGCCTCACTTCACATATGAGTAATGGATATGAACATTGCTGCTTCACAAAAAGCAATAGATATGGGAGAGGGGATAAAATGGCACATTTTTAATTGAATGGTGAGTTTGCAGCCCAGCACACTGGCCCTTTCAATCGGCCATAGATGACTTATGATCCAAAGTTTTCAATAGTTTCGTTTTGCATGTTTAAATTGCTTCTATTGTTATGTGTCCTCACTTTGCTCAAAGCTTGCCTATCCAGTTAAATATTAATTGCTTGCCTCAGGAGGATCGCCTATCAGGCTGAAATCAAACACTGCAGTTAGTCCCTTTGGTGACAACAGAAAAACTTTTCTTTGTGCCTATTGTTTTCCTCCAATCATTTAAACATCGCTGTGTGAGAAGCGTATGTGTGTGGAATGACATAATAAGGAGGTTTTGTCCCTGGGCTGAATTTGAGCCTCATGAAATTCTGAAATAAATCTCCACCTCACCACAGACAACACTCCTACTGGCAAGGTGAGAACCTGATGGGCATTCTGTAACTCTTTTGATTTCCTCTGGTTTGGAATCGAAAAGATTTAGAATCAAAGCAAGTCAAATGTTTGCTTTTAGCCTGTGTGGGAGATTGCAGTGTCAAGGAGGTCAAGGAGTTTGTGATATCACTGGGATGAAATGTGCCTAATGAAACCTGTCTTTCCAGGGTGGCCTGAAAAACTCATGCTCACACACACACACACACACACATACAGAAAGAGGGAGTGGGGGAGCTAGAAGCATGCTCATGCAGGATAATTAAAGGATAATTCCATGCTATTAAAATTTGGGTCTTGCTTTTGGACTTTTGGTCATCATTTCTGTCAGCTCTGATAACATTGTACTCACCAAAGTAATTGTCGAGATGTAAGACATCGCTAAAACAGGGAAAGAAACACAAACAGTCAGATGATCAGACAGGTTGGAAACAAGACAATAGTCCTCCAGTCTAATCTGAAATTCATCTGATAATATAATTTTGACTCAAGGTAAAATCAAGTCGTCTTGACAATAGAGGCAATGGAAAACGCTTATATGGGTTGTTTATATGGAACGTATTTTGTTGAGTATGGACCTTGGAAATAGTAGTTTGCCAAATAATCTTGACTCAAGGTCTGCTTAGTGAAGCATATCGTTAGTTCAGGCAGAGCACTGAAGTCGCACTTGTAATGACTGATTGGCATCAGCTGTTTAACAGTATGCTTCACAATGATTGGCTCATTCACAGCTGTGTGGCTAGTAACATCCAATCATATTTGTACAGTGCGGACATTATAACCTCACACTTATCACTTTCACTCTGATGATCACGCTCATGCCAACACAGTTTACTGCCGCAGTTGACCCAACACAACACGTGCTTCTCATTTTGGACGACTTTATTAAGGAGTGAATAATCGCCATGCGTCGTCTGCTGTTTTTCCATGATCAAGGATGAACTTTCACATTCCGCTGCTCAGCAACAAATGTCAGACAGACTAAGCTCTGTCATTATTTGCCATTTTATTCAGTTTTACGTCATAACTTTACGTTGCACTTTTTAGATCCTTGTTGTTTTATCTAATTGTTCTAACCGGGTAAAAGCTTTTAATCATGGGATGTATGGATAAGAGGTTATAGGCCAGTCAGTTGGTCATTACATCGCATCACTGCTCGGCCTTACTGCCTACCCCTACTTGACCTGTTGCCCCCTCCTGGCCACGTCTTTTTTATCACTTTCTCTGCAGAAATTTCGATCTTACTTAAAGAGAGAAATAAAGCCTGGGCCCTTGCCAGACATACCGAGGACCCCGATCGTTGGCTTGCTTTTAGGCAACTTAGAAACAAATGCACATGTGTCATAAGGATAAATCCTATTATTATTTGTTTTTTATTCCACAATCATATTCAAATCCAGCAAAATTTTGGAAAGCAGTTAATAATCTTCACCCTCATCTCCCCCTTTGGCCACAGCTGATGTGTTCAATATCAGACCTTGAAGAGATCTGTGTAGCATTTAATAAACATTTAGCATCGACTGGTAACCTGTTTGATGAGGCCTGTACAGGACGCCCTCTGCCTACTATTGATCCAGGTAATGCCAAAGCCTCGTTTTACGCTACAGCTGTTTTCTTCTGGTGACGTGACCAATGCATTGCTAGCTTTAGATTTGAATAATTCGGTTAGCCAGGATAAACTTGATCCCTGTTTCCTAAAGCTTGCTGCTCCAGTAGTAGTCAGCTACATAACTTATGTTTTGAATCTTTCAGTTTTAACTGGCACTGTTCCTAGGGTCTGGAAGGCTGCTTATGTAACTCCTTTACATAAAGGCGGCGGAACAGCCGACCTTAACAACTGTAGGCCGTTTTCTAAATGATCATACCTGGCAAAAATACTAGAATCTCTAATAAATAAACAGCTTAAAATATTCCTCTCAGCACATTCTATTTTAAGTGTTCACCAATCAGGTTTTAGAGAAAATCACAGCACTGTTACTGCTGCCACTCTTGTTTTCAATGACATTTCCTCGGCTTTAGCTGAAAAGAAAGGCATTCGATACAGATGATCATGCATTGCTTTTAAAAAAACTTCACAGTATCGGATTTGATGATATTGCATATAAATGGTTTCAGAGTTACCTCATGGACAGACAGCAACGTGTGGCTAATGGAAATTTTAAATTGGAATTTGTGGAAATTGCAAAAGTTATCCCTCAAGGCTTCTGCGGCTGGTTCTGTTCACTCTTTATATAAATGATATTGCCTCTTCGGTAACTGGGTGTGACATTCATCCTTATGCTAATGATTCTATCTTATACTGTAGTGCCAATGCTGTACATTCTGCTGCTAAATCTCTTCAGTGCTGCTTCGCTGATTTACAAGTTACACTTAATAACCATAAATTAGTTCTTAACGCAGACAAAACTAAATTCATGTTCTTCACCAGAGCCAAAAATATTGATTATGAAAATCTCATCATCTATACTGCGTACAAGTATCTTGGATAGATTGAGAAGGTAACTTTCAAATACCATGTGACTAACCTGGTGAGCACATTAAGGAAAAAAATGTCTTCTTTTTCTTATTGTACACCTGGAATAATTTGCAAAAAACCTAAAGCTCACCACATTTTTACCCTTAGGAGAATTAAAATTTTCAATTTAATCCATTTCATTTCCAGCCTTGTTTTAGTTAATTCATTAACTTTAAATATTTATAGTGTTATTTATTTATATGGTTTATTATTATTATTATTATTATTATTATTATTATTATTATTTGTTTATTGCTTCACCATTTTTATCTAAATCTCCTACTTGTGTTTTTGTTGCCTATGATCTGGTTATTTTTATATTGTAAATGAGGACCCTACCCTACAAAGTTAAAATGAAGGTTGAATGAACATGCAACAAAATATGTGATTTCTAGTTGCCAGCCTAAACCCATATAAGCGAATTCTGACCTGACACCCCTATACTGTAGGCTGGATGACATTTTGTCAGAGCCTTCTGTAACTATTTCAGTTCACCATTATAAAAATAAATCATTATCATTTTTTTGATCTTCCACCACTATGGTTAATGGTTGGATAAGTTTATCCACAAAAATGACTTAGTCAGGGAAAAATTGTCATTTTGGTTTAAAAAACGACTTTGTTAGGGTTAGTCGTCATGGTGAAAAGAAGAACTACTTGGTAAATGTTAGCCGAAATCAGTGTTGACTGTTGGTAGGAAAATGGAATCTCAGTAGTTTCCTGTATCAAAGTTAAACACTTTGTCAACCCATCCATCCACCCTGACCTCTTAAGTTTTGTAGGAAGTAACACTACTTCCGCCTTTGCTCCTGACAGACAATAAAATGCAAACATTTGTTGTTTTTAGGCATTTGGGAAGACTGTCTATTATTATTATTATTAACCAATAGTAAGCTCATCTGAAATTTCAGTATTAATCCCTCATTGCACAGGAAAACTGTGTGTGCTCACAACTACAGTACAGTAGTACAGTAGGCCAAAGTTAAACCGGGATGTTCACCTGTAGACTGTGATAGATGTTTACAACAGTCAGTTTGGGTTATAATTTTACAGTTTACCTTCATTTCCTCCTTCTACTAAGTTTGGTTAACCCTTTTTTTTTTTTACTTGTGTGATCATCTGATTGCTCATGTATTTGACCCTGTCTGACTTCTTTTTAGTGATTTCACCGTGTTCCCACATCTTAGCAATTACCTTGGTAATGTTGTTACTACTAACAAGAAAGATGAAGACAAGATCAAAACTATGAAAATAAAACCAATATTTTTAATAAACCGGAATGATCCTTTAACTGATGATCAGTGGGGATGTCTTGGCCTGCTGATAATGACACCAATGCTACTTAAAAGAGACAAGAGCAACAGTCAACTGCAGTGAAAACAACGTAACTGGCACAAGGTCAGGGGGCTACAGGCAGATAAAGTCAAGGCAATTGCCTGTTAAGCATGTTAGATGCAGAGTGATATGATCATTTATTGATCCCTGTGGGGAAATTCTCTCTTCCCTTCCACAGGGAGGTCAGAGGTCAGGGTCGCCTACACAGCAGCACACTCGGAGCTGGAGGGAAGACAGAATTTTGCTCAAGGACACTAAAGCAAAGCAGCAGCTTACAGGCTCCATCGCTATGTTTTAGTATACTTTAAACACATATATGGAATGAACAGTATGTGCATCTCTTGAATTCAGTCTCAGCGGTGACGGAGTTGACTGTGTGCCGTAACAGGCTTCTCTACTTTTATGTGCCGGCTCTCTGAGAAGTGATGAAATGGATGAAGGGAGAGTTCAGAGGGAAGCAGTTCAAACAAACAATAAAGAGTTCTCAGTGATGCAAAACGTTAGCAAGAGCTTCCAGCCTTGTATGACACATTTGACATGATACACCAAGATTTCTAGGTTTCCCACGCTTGTTTTTCCTCTTCCTAATTTCTGAATTTGAACATTAAATTTCATGTTTTTAAAGTTGGCTGTTATTTTGTAGTTTGGCCATCATTCCTGTCTATAATAACAACATTTTAAATACTGAGATCTGGTAACAAAGTGACCACAAAGGAACAGCAGTCAGATGGTCAGACAACAAACCCCAGGTTAGCCCAGGTTAGATGGCACAAACAAACACAGGACTTTCACCCAGGAGACCAGGGTTTGTGCCCCATGTGAAACCAAAAGTTAATATCGAGTTATTAAAAGTTTTAAATTACATTATGTTACAAGTCACGTGACGTGACTCACTTACGTCACGTGACTTCCCACTACCTAAGCAAGTAGTTTCTGAAGGCGTCTCCTACAGACACTAAAGGGTACCATGTGTGTCTGTATACAACGACGAGGGGCGTGACAAAACATCAGTATGTGACGCCCTGGGAATGAGAACGGGTTGGGGGATCGGATTAGCCACTAATGCAGCACACCAGAAAGACAGGAGAACAGCGGTGGAGCTGTTGAGTTGACAACCCTGAAAGGGTGAACTATTTGATTTGTTGTTTAAAAATTTGGGAATTCACCAAGTAGTTTAATTTTAGTTTAGTTTACTACATTTATAGCAGCAATATATAAAAAATATTCTCAAAAATTATCTCATACAAAGAGATACTTTGTACTAGATTTAGCTACTAGCTACTTTCTGTCTGCACTTCCTGGGCAGGTAGACCCACAATATAAAACCCGAACTGTCTACTAAGAGAAGACTGGGCTGGCAGAAGCCTACCACCACGGGTGCATCCTCTTTCACCACTTGAAGGAGGATGCCGTGGTGGTATGGAGTCCAATCCTGTGGCTACAGGTGAGTTGCGCCTGCCCTCCTCAGGCCAAGGAAACAAACAGGAACATCATTATCATTGTCTACTCTGCCGATGGGCTCAGTTTTAGTAGATGCTGCGAACGAGGAACAGCACGGGCAAAAAGTAAGACCAGAGATTCCTTTGCTTGGACCGATGACAAGGCATAGACAACAAGGTCAGCAACGCTTGTAATTCATTATCCATGTTGAATGAGCAACTGGTAGTTGAGGCTGATGTTGTTTTCTTCTGGAAAAGGGACATGTGATTGGAGCGTGACAAGTCAGGGAAGGACATGTAGTGACTGACAAGACCCAATCAGGAAGCAAACGTGGGTGTCTGCGTCATCATTTCCAAAAGCCTCCGATTTTGCCCGTTCAGACTAAAACGCAACCCCGGAGTTTTCAAACTTCTCCGTTTTCGGGGGTTGGAAAATGCTGCAGTAGTGTGCACGCTAGGTGTAAATGTAGCAAAACTCATGCGTTTTAAAACGAAAACGTAGTAGTGTGTATCTAGCATAAGATCTAGCCTAACAAAGTACAAAGTGCTTCACAACAAGAGAAATAAAATACCACAGTGAAACACTATAACTACAGCAAAAGCACAGATCTCATATTCAGTAATGAAAAGAGGCAGGCCTTCCCTCTGTCCCCCTGTATCACAAAGTGAATGAAAGAATGTAAACACAGTCTCTGTGAGGAATGTAGGCTAATTAAAACATATTACAGCCTAATCATGTACAAAACTTCTCTCTGGTGTTGTGGTGGCGCTATCAGTAGGTGAAATCTGATGCTAAGGGTTAACGGGAGTGCCGCCAATACTATAAATCGGAGGCACTCCCATTAACCCCTTGTGTCAACCATAAATCCAGCATTAGGTTTCAGACTCGTTAGTTGTAAGGTAGGCCATGCTTTCAGATTTTCTGTAGTGGCCTAATAGTTTTGCTTTGTAACATGCTATTGTTATTGTAGTTGTGTGCACAGTGCGTAGTTGTGCTTTTGTGCAATTGCTTTGGTGAGCCAAGTTGTAATAAAGTGAATATTAATGAAAACAGTGAAAAGGTGACAGAGGAAGACTCGCGTGTGAGCAATTCAATTCACTTCACACGGGTTGATGTGTCACAGTCAGGTGTAATTTTATTCACAACGCCACCCCACTGTCACAGACCTGAGCATGCAGACCTGCTAATTGATTGTCCTGTGTAAATTACTGAGGAAATTTAAATGGAAGCTTTGCCAAAAACTCAAGTCTTCAACATGTCACACAGCTTGTGTCAGACATGAATGAATCCTACCACTACTGCCTCAAGCATTGCTTTATTTTGGGAAACCATGCAGATTCCCCCAACAAGTGCAAATTAAATCCCTCTGCTGTCACACCATGCTTATTTTAGCATCATTTAGTGTTTACCTTGAGAAGACAATTAGCATTGATTTGCAATTTTAACTGCAGGTGGTGTACATTTAATGAGGTATCTATTTCCCACTGCGTATTTAGTTAGTGTAAAACAAAACTGGCGAGGGGCAACCAAAGATGATCTATATTATTTATATTCTGTTTGGTTGCAGGGATTTAAGGAATCATAAGCCTAAGTCAGAGTTTGACATGTGTATGGAGGTATGTGTAAGTGAGGATGGGACAGGCAGACAGGGAGAGGAATGGCAGAAATCACTGCACAGCAGATCAAGAGTATCAGGTGAGAAGCATGAACATGGCTCTCAGCACAAACTGAGATTTTCCTGTTTTCTTTTTTTTTTAAATAAATCTTTATGTGGCCCGGACATGCACGCACTTTCCCCTTCCAGGCATGCTCAATCACAGAGCAACTCTTGAGAAAGCAGACAGAAAGTTGGCGGAGCGTGAAGAACACTGACGTTTTCTCAATTCTCCAGTGAGAGGTTCAGGTTCAGGTTTTGGTATGCCCTGCACGTCCCCAGGATGGACGTCCGCTTTCTGACATGCCGCCTCAAAGTTCCACCCTCTGAATATACAACCACCACACTTCCAGTGAGATGTAGTGTCAGAGCTCATGGAGATCGGCGTGACTACACACACTCAGCTCGTAATCACTCACACTGATGATGTGCATGGTCAATAAATCAGATTAGCCAATCTTGAGCTCAATCGGCCTCCGATCAATACAGTCGTGTGTCGTCTCACTGTAGCTTTCACTCCCAGAGTGTCTTTCTCTCCCAGAGAGCACATCTCCTCATTTGTCTCTTACTCAATAGCACAACAAGCACCAACCTGTGTTTATTACACCAAACAATATAAATGACTGCTTGTATATTTTTCTTAAGTAAGACTGTTGATATCCATTACATTCTGGGACATAAGGCATACTTGATACAATACAAACTGACAGCAATCTTGACGTGGTCAAAGTAAAAATGAGAAACATGTCTCATCTGCTTTGGTCTTCTGCTTGTTTAAGAAAATGTTGAATTCCCGCACACTGTCAGCATTAAGTTTATTCATTTATATTTTATTATTTATAGTTTTACATTTCAAGTAATGGACTATCATCAGGCATCAAATTCACTATATGAAACGACAACCTCTTCACTCTGGAACCATATACTACAGTAAACTACAAGAAAAAGGAGTCAAATCACAAACACCTGAGACAATGAAAACAAATATTTCATTTTGTAAAAATCCCTAAAATAAGCCAAACAATATATTTCAATTTCCACAGAATATCTATATATATACACTATATTATTTATATATATATATATATATATATATATATATATATATATATATATATATATATATATATATATATATATATATATATATATAATATATATATATATATATAAATAAAGGTAGTTTAAAAGATAGTTTTGTTTTTTTCTATTTCCATTTTTCTATCATTCTATATTGTACACTAGAGCGTGTGACTCTAGTATAAGGATTATTTGGAAGTGAAAACAAATGTTAAACTATTAAATGTCTGTTGTAAGCATTAATCACAGTTTACAGACCCACTGTCTGCCTCAACTTTGACCTAGTACTTAATGTAGTTGTGTGCAGACAGTTTTACTGTGCTTATTTACTTACTTACTGCCCTTTAAGCCTACAGGAATGCATGGCAGCAACAAAGGATCTCCACTCCTGTCTGAGTTTTCCTGTGCAATGAGGGATTATTACATGACAGATTTATAGTTTGGTTTCGGGTGTGCTCACGTTCAGTTTTAGCTCCAAATAAAGTGGTTTTGAAAATCTAAATTAACTGTTGGTTTGTTTGATCGGTGTTCCTTGACCTGTCTGACTTCTTTTTTAGTGATGTTGTTGTGTTTTGAGAACTCAGCAAATGCTTTAGTGAGTACAATGTTATCATAATTGATAGAAACGATGGCCAATGTACTGGTTAAGGTAATTTGAAAGGTTTTAATCAAGGCTTCTCTTACTTTAAAGCCGCATTAATAGATTTTTGGCCACTTGGGGGCAGTTCAAAAAGCTGTAAACAAAGCATTAGAATGTTATTACTTTATAAAGTTGTTATAGCGAACATGTTAGCAAACAGCCCATTTACACATCCAGTTGACATGGAGCAACATTAACATTTATTTGGAGTCATGTTTCTGGCCACCTGATGAATGTAAGTCCAATATTCATTCTCCACTTAGCTCCGTTTTGGTCTCCACCAACTCCTGAGAAAAATATCAGGCTCTTTAGCTGCTAAATGCTCCACTATGTTCATCAGGTAGTTGCTAACTTTGTCTATCTGTTGTTTGGTGCTGGACAGGTAGTGTGCAGTGGGTTTATCAGATCTTTTTATTTGAAAACAGCTGCCTGCTACTGCTGGAAACAAGGTTGATGAGAGCAGTTAGACTGAACCAAAACAATGAGCTGAAAGACGCTAAAATGCTCAGTGGAGCTGAGTGGAACTGCAGCGTTGGTAATAATTCTCTGTGAGTTTGACACTACAAGCAACACCTTTCTCATTAAAGATAGTCATTTGATCCATTGCTATTAAAAAGAACAATGGTTAGTGCCTCTTTAACTAGGAGAATTTTTTTTATCATAAAGTAAAAATATCTTAGTTATTTTGGTGAGGTTTTGGTTAGGGTTTCACTTACTTTATAAACACTGATTAAGTTCATAATTCATATTTTTCATATAGTGACAAAACATGCCTCATATTTGGAGTTTATCGTCATATATAGAAACACATGTTCAAAGATACTGGGATCTCTGAACACATTTTGGTTGTGGTATGCAGCTTTAGAATTTTGTTACAGTTTGTTCTTGATGACCTCAATGCTGACGTTTAAAGATTAAAATAGAAAAATGTGACTGCATGCAGGTTTTTGCCCTGTATATCAATTAGGAAACTTTCAACACAAATTGTATCTGTGGGTAGAATAACGACACTTTCAGCTGTACTGTGAACATTTCTTCTCTTTCTCTTTCTCTCTCCCTCTCATTCTCCTCCTCTCTCTGTGTCTCAGTGTGTAGTTGGATGCTGTAGACACTGCAGAGGTGACCTGCTGCCATGCTGCACAGTGTTGTGTTGGTGGAGAAGGCGGGTGCAGTGCCAGGGGCATCTCTCTGACAAACAGAGCAGATGCCTTACACTAACAAACAGCCCGACGGGCCTTGGACGGCCTCCCCGTCAATCCTCTACTGCTACATCAACTCAAAGTGCTGAGACTTGCAGCTGCTGCAGCAAAGACTCTGTGCCCTTACCACTCACTACCACAGCCAGCACGCAAAGCACCCCAACGGGTCACTTACTTTTATTTGTCTGTGGTAAGCTGCTGCCTCTGTCACCTGCAGCTTTGGAGCTTCATATGATTGTATTTTTGGTCACGGGCAAAAGGCTATTGTGTATATGCAGCTTGTATTTATCTGTCTGACTATTGTCAGAAACCTATCCAGACATTAAAGTTAAGCTGTTAATGCACTGTGGGCTGCAGTGGCTGTAATCTCAATGACTGCAGAAAAGTGTGGAGAGATTGTGATGTCACTGTTTTAAACTGCCTTTCTTCTATGTTTTTAATTCACCGCAGTCATCACACATGAACAAAAGATCTGAAGATCCTAACTTAGTTAAACACAACTTTCTTTCTTTTCATCAACACGCCCCCCATATGGAAGTTGTTTGTTGCTTTAATTATCAGGTCAATCCCAACATAAAACAAGGACAGCCACCCACTCACATATACACAACCCCCAAACACATCCAGTATATCCACATTTACACACATGCACAGACATAATGGATGACAATAGAGAGGCTGAAATGAAGTCTTATTATAAGGAATTGAGGGTTCGGCCAAAGTGCACAAGAGCGCCTTCGGCTTTGAAATAAGACGCAAATAGACATTTAATTAATATATCATGAATTTTTCAAAGTAACACCCCTATAAAACGGGATTATCATGATTATTTAGTGTCTTGGGTTATGGATAAATTATGAAGAGAAACAGGCACAGTTTACATGAATTTTAATTAATCTGCAGGGGAAGTAAAAAATTACATTTTATCTGCTGCCAAGTGGTGGATCACCTACAGCAGTGGAGTGACATCTGCACTGAAGAGCGTTACTCTGGCCAACACTGCAGACTGGGTATAGACAGTTTACAATGCAGCATCAGCATGACATTTTCACACACAAACCCTGCATGTGACGTGGGATCATGAACATGAGTCAGCATGCAAATAACACTGTTGGTCGCAGGTAAATCCCAGGTTGTCACATTTTACACAGACACAGGTCAGTAGTTGTAGTTACAGTGCTAAACCATGTAATTACACCAGGTCTTGTATAAATCCACAAGCTTCACAATGCTGTTATTTTTGATGTCAGTAAAAGCGAACAATATAGTATCACTTTAGGATTTTTGTGGTCGTGACCACATCGTATGAAAGCTTCATGTATCCAGTTATGTTCTACTACAGAGTGTCTCCACCCTCTCAAGCCTTCAGATGGAACAATTTGATTAATTTTTAAGAGTCTGCAGCTATGCAGTAGCTCTGTGAGGTTGTACTGTGCTTTGACCTAAATGCTAACACATGTTAGTTTAACATGTTAGCATGCAAACACTTAGCACTAAACACAAAGTACAACTGAGAATGATGGAAATATCATTAGTTTTGCAGGTATTTAAACCAAGAACCAAATTTCATCAATCCAACCAATAGTTGTCAAGACATGTCACTAAAAGCCAAAAATGTCAACCTCATGGTGAAGCTAGAAGAAAAGTCTGAGAATCACCAAAGTCATTAGGAATTAGGAAAGACCGACTGTTGACTGAAAATGACATTGGTTTGATTAATATGTCAGTTGCTGCAACAGGAAATAGGCTGACACGAACACAATTTCAGGCTGAAAGCGAAACAAAATAGCAATTCAGTCTGATCAGGCTAATTTCCAAGGAACTGTAATGCTTAATGCAGTAATTTTTGCTGAGGTTGTTGCTCAGGTCTAAATAGGGGTAATAGGGATGATCTACAGACATGTTTGGCTGTGCTTGGAGCCATATCATTACAAATTACACAGCAGAAGAATCATGACAGCTGCTCTGCAGGGGAATGCATCTTGTATGTGATGGAGCTGAAGAGACAGAATACCTGCCTGTGTGTCTCCCCTCGCTCTGTCTGGCCATCGAAGAGATGTCAAAACAAATCTGATCACAGTCTGTAACCTTAGCTAAGCATAATGGACTTATTTCAGGTAATTTACCCTCTCTGGTGTTAAACATGCTTGAAGAAATTGCTGACTATAAGCATCAGTCAAGACTGGGAATTGCACTCAGTTCCCTTTGTACTATGTTAGGTGGATCCCAAAACTCTAAAAATTGCTTCTCTTTTCCTCCACTACTGTTCAAAATGTCCTCACTCCTTCTCCCCTTTGTGTTACTTTCTGGTACGAGAGGAAGTAAATTCTCACAAAGCTAGCCTGTATCTTGTGAGTCAGTTGTCACTGATAATAATGTGGAAAACATGCAGGTGCTGAAAACCAAATAATAATTGCATTTCATGGTAAATTATTATACATTCAAAACCAGACTCTGGTGAAGCCAGAACTGAGTTTGCAACATACAGTGGTGTGAAGAAGTGTTTGCCCCCTTTCTGATTTCTTATTTTTTGCATGTTTGTCACACTTAAATGTTTCAGATCATCAAACAAATTTAAATATTAGTCAACGATAACACAAGTAAACACAAAATGCAGTTTTTAAATGAAGGTTGTTATTATTAACAAAAATCCAAACCTACATGGCCCTGTGTGAAAAAGTGATTGCCCCACCTGTTAAAACATAACTTAACTGTGGTTTATCACACCTGAGTTCAGTTTCTCTAGCCACACGCAGGCCTGATTATTGCCACACCTGTTCTCAATCAAAAAATCACTTACATAGGACCTGCCTGACAAAGTGAAGTAGATCAAAAGATCTTCAAAAGCTAGACATTATGGAGATCCAAAGAAATTCAGGAACAAATGAGAAAGAAAGTAATTGAGATCTATCAGTCTGGAAAAGGTTATAAAGCCATTCCTAAAGCTTTGGGACTCCGGCGAACCACAGTGAGAGCCATTGGCCACAAATGGCGAAAACATGGAACAGTGGTGAACCTTCCCAGGAGTGGCCGGCCGACCAAAATTACCACAAGAGCGCAGCGACGACTCATCCAAGAGGTCACAAAAGACCCCACAACAACATCCAAAGAACTTCAGGCCTCACTTGCCTCAGTTAAGGTCAGTGTTCATGACTCCACCATAAGAAAGAGACTGGGCAAAAATGGCCTGCATGGCAGAGTTCCAAGACGAAAACCACTGCTGAGCAAAAAGGCTCATCTCATTTTTGCCAGAAAACATCTTGATGATCCCCAAGACTTTTGTGAAAATACTCTGTGGACTGATGAGACAAAAGTTGAACTTTTTGGAAGGTGTGTGTCCCATTACATCTAGCGTAAAAGTAACGGCGCATTTCAGAAAAAGAACATCATACCAACAGTAAAATATGGTGGTGGTAGTGTGATGGTCTGGGGTTGTTTTGCTGCTTCAGGACCTGGAAGACTTGCTGTGATAAATGGAACCATGAATTCTGCTATCTATTAAAATCTCCTGAAGGAGAATGTCTGGCCATCTGTTTGTGACCTCAAGCTGAAGCGAACATGGGTTCTGCAGCAGGACAATGATCTAAAACACACCAGCAAGTCCACCTCTGAATGGCTGAAGAAGAACAAAATGAAGACTTTGGAGTGGCCTAGTCAAAGTCCTGACCTGAATCCTATTGAGATGCTGTGGCATGACCTTAAAAAGGCAGTTCATGCTCGAAAACCCTCCAATGTGGTTGAATTACAACAATTCTGCAAAGATGAGTGGGCCAAAATTCCTCCACAGCGCTGTAAAAGACTCATTGCAAGTTATCGCAAACACTTGATTGCAGGTGTAGCTGCTAAGGGTGGCCCAACCAGTTATTAGTTTAGGGGGCAATCACTATTTCACACAGGGCCATGTAGGTTTGGATTTTGTTTTTCCTTAATAATAACAACCTACATTTAAAAACTGCATTTTGTGTTTACTTGTGTTGTCTTTGACTAATATTTAAATTTGTTTGATGATCTGAAACATTTAAGTGTGACAAACATGCAAAAAATAAAAATAAATCAGGAAGGGAGCAAACACTTTTTCACACCACTATATATCCTGCGGTTCACAATGAAATGGTGCACAAAGTTAACTGCAACGGGGTCTGACTACAGGCCAACATGCACACTACAGGACATACTATAAATGTAAGCTATAGGTTGCAGGGAGCATTTTGTACCATTTCACTATTAAACTATGAGGCATGTGATCAGATAGTGTACAAAGTGCTAAATTATCATACAAAGTGCTAAATTATTGTACAAATATGATACATTTGTTTTCAGTGTTTTCTGAAATTAGTTCCTGGAACCAAATTTGGGCACTGTGTGTGTTCAGGACGCGATACTACATGCAAGTTCCAGGTACTTTCAGGGGTTTTGGTCAAGTCAGGGTGATCAGTCAAGCAGATGTGACATGATGTTACAAGAAGGATGACCACAACAAACACAACAACAGTAAGCATGATTATAGTACTTCATCTGTTATCGACCAAGACATCCAGTAAAAAAGAAGAACAGCAGGGAACACCTGGACCAACCAATGCATCCAGGCCCTTATTAGCATTTGGAAAGAGGATGTCGTTCAGAGGGAGCTGGAGTCAGCAGTTAGAAACCAAAAGATTTCTCAGGATGCAATGGGCTCTGACTACTACCATTTATTATGTACACTACAGGACATACTATACACCCTAGCATGTAAGCGATAGGTTACACAAGTATTTAGTACCATTTCACTATTGCAGGAAAAAAATCATATATTGTACAAATGCAAAATTATTGTACAAATATGATAATTATCATACATCGGGAAACACTGACATGCACTGAAAATTGCCTGAGCCTGGCAGCAGGAAGCCGGATCAGTGAACTATGAGGCATGGTTCAAATGCTAATAATGAATAGGCACATTTTGAACTTGAAATAATTGTTGAAATGCTGCCTCTCTCCAACTAGTATTTATACTGTACATCTGAATTAAATATAACAAAACGGGTTATACCACTGAACAAAGCAGAGTGCTTGTCATAGCTAGGATGATTGGTTCTGTTGGTTATGATAACATCATACTCACCAAAGCAAATTCTGAGATCTCGGAATGTGGCGACATTGCTAAAAATAGGTCCTACGGCCAAACAAGCACAAGCAGTCAGACAAGTTGTAAACAAAGCTAACAGTTTAGCCAGATCAGCTACCACTTAATTTGGAGGGAAAACTGAAAGTCCTGTAACGTTGCTAAGTGATGAGTCCATCAATGCAGAAGAAAACTCTATGGTAGGTCAAAGTTAAACCAGGAAGATAAAATGTAAACTGTGATGGTATTGTTCACCTTCACTTTCTCTTTCAAATAAATTTGACTAACCTGGGGTTTTGTTTTCGACCTGTATGATCACCTGCCTGCTTGTGCACGTTGCCGCATTGGACCTGTTTTAAATGATGTTGCAGCATTCCAAGATCTTAGAAATTAATCTCAATTTGGTTAGTATAATGCTATGATTACCAGTATACCCTATGGCCAGAGCCACAAAAATAAAACCTAACTTGTAAAAAAAACACACACACTTTTCCTTTAACATTTAAGTATAGGAGAGCACTTCATTTTTCATTTAGTTAAAGGTTGGTCCAAAGCTTTTTTGTTGACACCTCTTGACAATGCCCCTCACCAAGCAAATGCCTACAGCGCCTTTTCAGGCCACAATGTGCAAAGCTAAATTTGTGGTCTAAATGTGCAAGGCTAGCGGAAAAGAGGAGGAGTGGAAAAGCTTTAGTATCAGCCAATTCTCTTACTAACAAACTGCAGGCTATGAGTTCAAATTGCATTGTTCTAATCTGTCCAAATGAACCCAGATGAGAAAAAGGTTCCATAGTTTGAACAAACCAAAGCTAGGGGCGAATATACTCTCATCAAAGATAACCAAACACCATTTGATACAGCCAGTTTTCTCATTTACACACTTTAGCTGTCAGCATTCCTACACGTCTGTATTACAACATGACAAACTAATCAAGTACCATGGGAACAGAGTGAGCCTGGGAGCCATCTGCAGCAGTATGGTGGGTGAGACTGAGCAAAGCCATTCTATTCTCTATGCCTCGTTCTGTTTCTAATAAGTCATCAAGTACCATCCTGCAGGCCTCCAGAGCTGTTAAGCTCTTGCTCAAACATGATCCTTGCCATGTTGGTGATTTGCAGGACAATTGGCTCACTAGGGATGTGAAAAGGTCAGGCTGAGGTGCTTGTCTGGTCCCTTACGTTAAAGCTGATACACAAGCAGCCCTAATCTCCCACAGACCATGCTACTGTCCACCTAACTGGGAAACTCTGCTGGTTCACTTTCTCCCAGAAGCCATGTGAAACCTCTGGTCTGGGCTGGGTTCAATAAGGGTTAGCTGTGAACCTACACTCATTAAAGTCAGTTTAAGTCATTTAGGCAGACACCAGAAAATCAATCATGTGGTCTATCATTTTTATTCATACCTCCATACTACTTACATATTGGACATGAACTTTTTTAGTCATGTGCTAGTCCGTTGGCCCACCACTTTGGTTCCAGAATAACATATCTCAACAACTACTGGATGCATTACCATGAAATTCAGTACAGACATTCATGTTCCCAAAAGGAAGAATCCCAATGACTTTGGTGATTCCCTGACCTTTCCTCTAGCTCCACCATCAGCCTCAGCTGCACTTTGTATTTAGAGCTAATTAGCAAATATAAGCATGCTAACATGTTAAACCAACCTGGTGAACATGGCAAACATTAACTGCTACAAAAAGACACTAATGCCTACACACTGACTCCAAACAGCAAATGTATTTAAATAGACAACGTTTCGATCCCAGTCAGATCTTCATTAGGGCAAAATGTTTGAAATGGTTACCACACCACTAGAGCTATACCAACAGGCTCTATGATGACCGGTGTGGTTAACCATCCAACCCACCCAGGGTGATCTCAATCTCAATTCAACAACTCAAGTAGAATCCAATGAAAACTAGAAGTACTAGGTTATAAAATGACAGGAAACATCAAAATATTGTACATAACAAAAACAATATAAAGAACTGTAAAAAACATTAGCTTGTTAGCATTGTCATTGTTAGCATGTTAGCATGCTGATTTAAGGCAATTATAGGAAATAAGCATGTTTCATGTTTTTTATTCATTACACAGCTGCATTACATTGTTATTTAAAATATGAAATGAAAATATAAGATATATACTGTATGTATTTGCAATCAGAACATGCATCTACAGTAATTTACCACATCCCCTCACTGTGCTGTTCTTGCACTGCATTTTCATTCATTGTCAAAGAGACTGGTCTGTTCATGTGTTTTCTTTTACAGTTGATGAGGTTTGACTCTGTTCAGACATGTTGATTAGGTCTTCCTCTACTCTTCTTAATTCCAAACAATCCACTGTTGCTGCAGCCAGTAACTGGTGCACCTCTTCAGAAACACTAAATCTTTGTCAGGACATATCTCTGTTGCTTCGAAGAGAAAATGTAACAAATATGTATAAAACTTAAATTAATTATTTAGTTTCAGCGCTGTTATAAATGGTTATATTGGTGGGAAGCATTTTTACTAACTTATTGTAACAAAGTTGAATTTGATGTACAGGCCACACAGTAAGTGGATTTTAATTCATCCTCTTCCCATTGCATGTTTTGCAACATCCCCCTGACCTTGGGAGACCCAAACTGCTGGCACACTGTATATCTGTGTGTGCATGTGTGTGTGTATTTTTGTGTGTGGGTGTGAGTTGGGGTTGCATTGTCACTGCCCTAGAAAAGAAACTGTGTATGGCTATTTTGTTTTCCAGTTCATTCTTGACTGAGCTATTTACCAGAGTAAAAATTATGAACAATTGTAACTTTAATGGATATGTCTTATCTTATAATAGAGATGTGGCCTCACAGCCAGGAGGCTCAACTCAGCTCCAGCTGGCTTATAGTCAGTATGACAACATACACTGTAAATTCTACACTATATAAGTTTGGACCTGTTTATCTTTTCAAAAGTTTCTCAACCTAGGTAATGTAGGGAATTACAGTGGTTAAAGGGACACCAAATTGTGTAGGTGCAATCAATTAATTATGACTATTAGAATTATCAAATATAATAATAAATAATAACTTTAATTAATAAAGTTCCTCAGGGCACCACTCTTGAGGAAGACAAATTATATGATCATAAAATATACTAAACTATCCATTTGGAACTCAGATTAATAATTAAATTAATAACTATAACCAGAATTACCACCAATAGCTAGTAGGTTGAAGGATTTGGAGTTCAACATAGAAGAGGTTGGCAAATGATTCACTCTTGTGCAACATTAAAGAACCATAATTCTAGGATAATTATACACAAACATTTATAAAAAGATAAACAAGCAAAAGCACACAATTTGAAGTCCAACTCTAAATATGCTGACGTACAGAACAAAATGCTGTAAAATGCATGCTGGCTCATGGTGGGAATTGTTGGGTCTTTGTGAATAATATTATAAAGAGTATGGTCTAGACCTGCTCTATAGGAAAAGTGCAATGAGATAACTTCTGTTTATGAATTGGCGATATATCAATAAATTGAATTGAAAAAGGGTGTGTGTGTGTCCAAATTGGCTGGCTGGGTCCAAGATGGAATCAAACAAAAGAAATCTAACTCAAAAGCGGCTGCATGGCAAGACAAAGAAAGGAAATTCACAATGGCGGCTAGGCCGTGTGGGCTAACGAGTGTGGCTCTGTTAAAGGGCCAAACTGAAGTGTACTTATGTACTGTATAGGATAAACAGTGCCAGGTTAGAAAGAGGCTAATTAGTTGCATGCAAGACCCTGTGTCTGTGTGAACATCACTAACATCAACTTGGCATGTGGCTACCAAATTAACCTAACAGTGAAAACACATCACAACAATAAAACTCAATGAACCAAATCAATACATATACATTAACAAAAGTAACGCATTCCTGTGCTTAGCCGTGTAGTCTGCTATGCTATGTTATGCCCAGTTATATGTTCGGTGGTTACGTTATCAGTCCGTAGAGGAAGAAGTTGCTGTTATTATCTGGCAGTTCCATCGGATCAGCCAGACAGGGAAGAATGTCGGTTCCAGTTGAAGAAAAGTCCTTGCTATGCAGTCCAACTGTGCAGATGGAGGAATTGGTCACTCTGTCTGTTGTTCTCCTTACAGTTAGCTCGGGGCTAACTTCCTTAAAGTTAGCTGTCAGACTTTTTTGTAGTAGCTGTTGGCGCTAAACTGTTGCAGAAATCTTACACAGGTCCTCGCATCGCTGCGTTAAGAGAGAGAGTTCAGTTACTGTGTGTCTGCTCCAAGCAGATTGCTGCTGAGCAGCAGCTCTGTGGATGAAGCCAGGAGGAAAGAGAAAGAGCAATGACCAGAATCCCCCCGGAGGAGTTCACATTCCGGAGATTCTGTGAGACTGAGTTCCATGGCTCTCCTCTGTTTACAGAACAAAAGAGCATGTGTTCTCCTAATAGAGTTCAGTTAAAGTCACACAAATTAATAAATTAATCTGTGGAGTCCCAACAAAATACACAAAATAACCACAGGCAACTGCTCTTTAAATAGCGTTTATTTAATCTTAGCACTGATTAAAAATCAATAACTTCAGCCAACAACCACTATTGTCTAGTCTAAACACAATAAGCATACAACAATCAGCAAGCGTGTAACGTGTGTAGGTGTGTGTGTGTGTGTAGCTGTGTGTGTGTGTGTGTGTGTGAGGCACAATAGAGAAGGGGGTGCGAGGAGGGCGACACGCACAGAGCCAAAATGGCGGGCAGACCCGCAAAACTTAAACAAAGGGGCAGAGCCAA
Source organism: Siniperca chuatsi (assembly GCF_020085105.1). NCBI lineage: Eukaryota > Metazoa > Chordata > Actinopteri > Centrarchiformes > Sinipercidae > Siniperca > Siniperca chuatsi. Next base: position 3,590,243 of record NC_058057.1, read on the forward strand.
AATGGAGGACACTCATTATTTGTCCTCAAAATAGCGTGCAGCTTAGCTAGTTAGCCTCTTACTTGAGATTGCTCTTGATAGCGATTTAGTGCGTCAGTCCATCTGGCATTATCCGGGGAAGTCCTCTCAGGCTCGGATACTGATGGAGGATACTGCGCTGTCGGCTGGTTCAATGGCGATACTGTTCCTTCGAGTGTATCACGTCTAGGCATTAATTAACGGCTGGTAGTCCGTGAAAGGGAAAAGAGGTTGCTTTGGCGTGCTGCTCCGCCAGCTGGTGAGTCCATTGTGGATGATCCGATGCAGTCTTTTGCTGTGCAGTCAGTGTCCACTTGTGCAGATCGGAGAAGGCCTTGTAGTTCTCCTTATAATTAGCTTGGCGCTAAGCTACTTCATTGCTCTTGTTGCTTATTAAAGTTAGCTGACAGACTTAATGTTGTAGCTGCTGGTGCTAACTAAACTTGGTTGCAGAGATCTAGCAGGCTCTCGCATCACTGCAGTAAGAGAGAGAGTTCGGTTTGGTGTTTGTGCTCCAAGCAGATTACACAGCGGTGGCAACTGCTGCTGTTGGCAGAAGTGCTGGAGGTGAGCCGATGTGAGTGGAAAGAGCAAGAACAATAGCGTGAGCTGGGGTTTTTGTTGACCTGGTGACATCACGGATCACAAGTCAGGCTGGCCAATGATAACAAGAAGCTGGATCTAGGGGCAGAGTTCACATACAGGTGTGAATTCTTGAGGATTGTGGGAAACTGAGTTCAATCGCTATGTTTCAGAATAAAAGTTAAATTTAAGTCACACAAATAAATGAATTCATCTGTGGAGTGCCAGTGATTCCCAACAGTAATGTTTTTATATTAAATCCACAAATTTGTGACAGTAGTTTAATGTATACATTTGTCAAAGATGGAAAGGGTAAAAGCAAACTCAGCTGCTGCTTGGGACCCCACAGTAGAGGTCTTCACGGGACCAATTGATTACATAAATTTTTTTTATTTAGCTTTTATCCAAAACAACTTGTATTAATATTAATATTACCACTACCATCACATTATTATTATCTCTCTCTCAACCCAACCGGCTGCGGCAGATGGCCGCCCACCCTGACTCTGGATCTGCTTGAAGTTTCTGCCTCTTAAAAGGAAGTTTTTCCTTGCCACTGTCGCCAAGTGCTTGCTCTTGGTGGGAATTGTTGGGTCTTTGTGAATAATATTATAAAGAGTACGGTCTATACCTGCTCTATAGGAAAAGTGCAATGAGATAACGTCTGTTATGAATTGGCGCTATATAAATAAATTTGAATTGAATTGAATTGTGAACTGTGAAGTGCAGGAAAAATGACATGTACTTCAGATACATGACATCTGCGGTGGAGCATCATGCTCGTGTTCTATTTAGATCTGTTCTGCTCGACCACATTTTGGATCAGGTGTAATGTTTCTTGGGTTATTTGGATCGGATATGACTATCCATAGGTCCCTTTCAGATTGGGTCTCTTATTTTGACTTATGCCTGTCGGGTTCAAATAGGTTTTCCAAAGGTCCGTTTTAGATAGGGTCTAAGAAGACCTCTACACCATAGCCAATTAGGGTCCCAAACAAGCAACTGAAATGTCATGAAACTGTACTAGGCAGATATTTAATATTTGTGGGTATCATTTTTCTTCTATGAAATTTTTTTCATGTATCTATAGTTTATTTTTTGTGAAGCTAGCTTAAATCCCCTGTATGTTGCTACTCTTACCTCCCAGAATAACTGATAGTACTGAAAACCACAGTAGGTGGATAGGTATTTTGTGGTGGAGGCAAAATGGGTGGGCCTTATGCATGATTTGTTGGTAGCTTAAGTTGCCAAATAGTGACAAAATATTTCTTTGGGAACACACACACTTTGCATCTAGAGAAAGTTTTTATTTATTTAGCCAGGGAATGCATTCTGTTGAAGTAATTCCATCAGCAAGGCTGATTACTACCATATATATATATACCATAAATATATAATGCGAACAGTGGAGCAAACAGAAAAACTTCAAAGTGATTTGACCCTCTGGACACCATTTTGCCCACCAATTTGCTCACTAAACAGTGCATGAAAATTATATAGTTGGTCCCCGTGTAGCCTTTAATGACATAATGACACTGTTTGTATCCTAAATGACCAAGGCTCCTCCCTTATCCACTGGTTTATTTGATGATTTCTGTGTTATTCATGAGCTCAGACAGAGCCAACCTGTCACCTTTGCAGTGGCAATTTGAATGGCTGTTAAAACTTTTCCATAATGTCCTCTTAAACTAAGTGACAAAAGGTGGAAATACAATGATTATTTACATTTGGACAAAAAGAGCTTCTGGGTTAAAAAAACCCCTAATTTTCTGAACACCAATGGAATGTTTTATTCGATGAAACATCTCAATTTAATTTGTCTAAAGGTTATGAATAAACTTAAGACCAATGACCGTAACTCCACACATGGGTACAAATAAGAGTCCCTTACTGTAGAAAAGGAGGAAAGTTAAGGATCATGTGCTGTACTCCCTAAATGCCCTTGTTTGTAAAATACAGTGGAAACAAATGGAAGAACCTTAAAACGAAGTCTTACAAAGTTCAGGTTACAGGTTGGTCCTGCAGTTAAAAAGGTTTCGTTCTCTTCACTTGTTTACAATGCTGTTCCCATGGTTATAATAATGTCATGCTGTTGTCAAGAAGCCTTAATTATTTTAGGGGTGATGTTTTAGATCCCCTAAAGTGAAAGGAATTAACTCAACATATGAAATATGATATTTTGGGGACAAAATTGTTATGGTTGAAAATAAAACAAAACTTTGAATGTACTGTATAAAATATATAACAGCAGTGTGAGTAAAGTGCATGGGATAAATAACATCTTCAAGCAGACCAGAATGTGTGTGTCTGACTGTAGTAGTAAGAAATATTAGGAGAGAAAATATTCAAAGCCGTGTTTGCTGGTGATGTAGTGTAAATAGCTGAAGGAAAACATTAATGTGATTTCTATTCCGCCAACGGTGTCCCTGTCTATTTAAAGGAGGTTGCAATTCACTCTTCATATGTTTTATGGATTGCCATAACTCTGACACTGATACTGACTATTTTGACAGTGTATTTTGTTTCTCCACTCTGCAGCAGGAACACAGCCACTGTTATTTCAGCCCTGCATGCCTCCACAGTAGTGTGCAGTGTGGGAGGGCACCTGCAGGGCTACAGATGAGATTTCTTATACAAGGTTCCAGTTGTCCCCAGCCTTGATACGTCCGGGCACCACCCTGTGAGCCAGCCCAGGCCCCCTGTCCTCTTCCATCACCCATAAATTTAGAGCAAGGGATTATGGGTTCATTTAGCCGGGCATTTAGCCCCTGCAAAGCTGCTGTCGGCCTTTGACTGGAGGGACCTCCACAACATGAGCGTTGCTGCACAGGGTCTGCATGCTAACACTGAGCCAGGAGGCGGCCCCCTTCTCCATGACAGTCACTGCCCCAGCGTTTGACATGGTGTCAAGCCCAGGTGCTGTGGTGGCTCATCTCCTCTCAGTGCTCCAGACAGGCCAGATCCAGGCTCTGACAGGCTCAGTCTGTGGGGAGAGGATGAGTCCAGACGCTGCTTTGACCCCACTGCCCTCCTGTATGTTGTTTACCTTCACGTGTTGGCACCTGCTCAAAGAGAGAAAGCAGGAAAAAACTGGGGCATCTGCTTATACCTTTCCCAGACAGGAATCAGAAATTGACAATGCTAGGGCTAAAAACACCTCAGGCAGACCTTGTGGGCCCTGTGGGGCTGCCAAGAACTGACTGGAGCTTGACCATGGCTTAAGCAGGTTCTCCAGGCCACATGGACTGGATTCATCTTTTACCTTGACAGGAAAAAGACCAATTTAATCACAAGTTTCTCTGTTGCTGCTCTAAGGGAATGACACATTTAAATTTATGTTTGAATTAATCTATTTTTCAAGTACTGTATATAATGAATGGCTTTTAGGTTATGCAGCACAGCATCGACTTGAACTCCAACTAAACCTTCAATTACTGCAAGAATAAAAAGAGAAGAAAAAAAACCCAGCCATGTTGGCGATCTCTATAATAGCTCACGCTGAATAAACACCTATGTGGATAGCACAAAACAACCACCTTGCTTCACCTCGCCTTGGTGTGAATTGGTTGTTTTTCATTAGCTTGATTTGATATACTTTCCTGCATTTTGTCCAACAATGTGATGTCCAAATGAGAATTTGAAAATACAATGCAGATTTAAATACATTTGGCCTCTCAAATTGGAGGTTAAAAAGACTGGATGGCAATTACAGCAAATATACTTTCTCACTGATGGTTTGCTGCACACTACTCTATTCTTGGTGAGCATTAGTGCATGAGTAATTATGGAGAATTATTCAACAAGAGCATGATTATGCAAAGTCTTAAATGACGGCTGGATCTGTCGCATTATATTCATTGTTTTGCAAATGCGGTTGATGGTTCTATTATCTGTCTCTTGCTCTGCAACACCTGTTTTGTATAATTAAAACAAACTTTGACATTGGATTGTGACTGTGGCAATTAACAGCATCATAAATACTATTCAACCTTAGAAAACAGATAGATATTCTCTCTTTTGAATTTAGACATCATTATATGTACAATTCATGATAGGAATCTATACATAATCAAGATAAAATATATTAACAGTGCCTTTGAATATCACATAAAAACAGTCATAGTAATCCGACAAAATATATCCAAAAGATATTTTAGTACTTTTTTTTGTAAAAAATGTATTCCTGAAAAAAGAGGTACAGCATAACAAGACAAGACTATACAAAATGTAACTGACATAATATAATAACCAAAATTTGGTTACACAAAAAATGTAAAATATAACTAAACATTTAATTATGTCTGATTGATCCCTGCAGGGATGTTCTTTTTGTGCTGTCCACTGGACAAATTAAAACAAACAAAAGGACATCAGTAACTTTAGTCTTTGTTGGTGAAAAAAGTAACTAATAAGTCATTGTGAATGTGATCATAGAGTTCTCCATACAGCCTCTCACAAACGAAACATTTGTTCAATGCATTCTAAGACACTATTAAGATACAGTACAATACCAAACAATACAAAATGACTTGCTAGCTTTTTCCAGAGCTTTCAAGTGTATCACAAAGTCTTCATCAGCGAAATGAGTTTCTTCAGTTGTCATAGAGATGGATCTGTTGATATCCATCTGCTGATGAAGACAGTTTGATACTGTTGAAAGCTCTGAATAAAGCTGGCAGGACCTTGAGTTGGGATTGTTTTGAGTATTATTTCCAAAGTCAAGAATGAACTTTGATGCTAAACTTTAAAAAATGTTCCATGTTATTTTTAGTACCTAAGAAAGTCAACACCTTGTTGCAAGTAGGATGACCCATCATCATTGTAGAGATTCCTATTCCTGCTATTCAACAAGCACTATGACATAAATCAAACAAGCAAAACATATGTTTTCTGGTTCCCGGTGACAAAGTGTAATGTTGTGTCTCACGCTAGCTGCGAGGCTCTAGGGATGGCTGGTTGTTTGGTCCACCACTTTGATCCACTATTGAAAGGATTGTTGCAAAATTTGGTTCAGATATTCATGGTCCCCAGAGGATGCATTCTAATTTCTTTGGTGATCCTTAACTTATCATCTAGTGCCACCAGCAGGTCAAAGTTTTAATTTGTCCATTACCTTACGACTTAATAACTACAAAACTAATGGCATTCCCATAAGCCTCAGCTATACTTTGTGTTTATGCTAATTAGCAAAAGCATACTAACACACTAAACTAAGATGGTGAACATGGTAAAGATTATACCTGCTTAACATCAGCATTTTAGCATTGTGAGCATGTTAGGATGCTGACATTAGCATTTAGCTCAAAGCACAGCCTCACAGTGCCGCTGGCATGGCTGTAGACTCTTAGTCTTGTTTTCATCACAACTTACTACAAAATAACAATAATAATTAAGACAAGATAGAGTGGGAGTGACGAAATCTGACACCGCCGCCCCCTGGGGAGAAGCCTATAAAGCCAGGAGTGGAGGCTATCTCCCTTCAGTATAGGGCTAATCATGATATGGGATTGTAAAGTATTTCACTTGTGCTTCCCAATAACCTCTCAGCTTCTGAATGGTGCATTATTAAAGTGATTTAACTGATTAATATTAAGGTTCTTCCACTGTCTCCTGTTTACATATATTAAGACATCTTACCATCATCTACTGCTTTACCTGGTACACACTGATTTTCATTCAATCATTAATTGTTTGAGCTGTATTCAAAATGTAATTCATGCATTTATTAATCATTCATCGCTGAATCCATTGCCTTTGTTCGCATTGATTCATAGTTATTCATGGTTGCATTTGTTTATTCATTGGTTGTTTAGTAGTTAAGAGTTATGGTTATTGTGAGTGTGAATCTGCTACTTCCTCTTACCAAAATTAAGGTCATACGCTATAATCATTTTAATGTCTTTGAAGCCATATGTCGCTACATGTATATGAACACGGATGCAGAATACTTGAATGTTTGACAGTAGATTGCCTGTATGTATGAGTGAAAGCAGACTGTAAGTGAGAGGCCCAGAATGAATAATGGCTTGCAGGCCCCTCACAGTTTATTGTAAATTACTCTCAACACTCTAACGCTTAGCAAGTAGTAGAGGCAGTAGTGGTGGTAAAAATAGTAGTAGGCTATATTTTTGCTGTTTAATGGGTACAAAAGACATTCTGTAGTCCTCTCAAACAAATGGCTTATCTGCACTCGTGTCAGAATCCTAAACATATGAGAGCAAAGGTGAGAAAATAGAGGTGTAGATCCATTCTATTACTTGAACTGTAGTGTAAGTAAAAAAGTGTCATCCTATGTCTGAAAATATATTCCCCCTGGGGTCAAAGTCAATAACCCATTACATGGATTAAAAGAGCCTCTTCTGTCCTTCACCGTTCACTTCTGGACAGCAAATAGGTTCTGATTTTTATTCATTGGTTTCTATCACAAAGAAATAGTTGGTAAAGTATGTGTCAAAGCAATTTACTCCCTAACATATACTCCCACACAGAACACGTTCCTGACTCACAAAGAGATAAAAAAGAAAAAATCCGATCTTGAAGGAAATCTTAAGCAGATGCATAGAAGCAAGAAAATCCCCCTGGATAAGCCGTTATGGTGTGAAAACCTCTCTCTGGTTATGAGCTGACAACACACTGCCTTTATTGGACACAGGTTTCATCTGTGACAGATCTAGAAAGGTGTTTCAGAGATGCACCGCAGGTTGCGTCTCACCCGAGCGCCAGATCCGCCAATAAGGCTGTTCACAGCGTTTAAACCACTGCAGCAGAGAAATGAGGCGAGATTCGTGCCTCCAATCTTGCCCTTGGAATTCCAGGTTCATGTTTGACAACGTATTTACCATTTGATATGTGCTCAGTGTACACCTGAGTTCTAACAGAGTTACATTTCTCACCACTGTTGCATTCACAGGATCCAAGAATCTTTTCAGACTCAATTTTGAGTTAAGCTAAAATATAATCACATCAATCTGGAGTAATCCTATACATGTGCAATATAAAGGCTGAATGTTGCACTTTCCGCAGACCCCACTTAAAGGATCATTCCAGTTTATTACAAATTGTCAGGGCATATAACTTAAAGCCGCATTGGGTCCAAGTATGGCCTCACAGACCCGCAAGCAAGACATAAAGTGCAAGAGATAGGGCTCTTTAGTCTTTCACCCAGATTATTCTCTAAAATCACAGCACTATAAATTAATTAGCAACATAGCTACACTGTACCTCGGTGAAGTGAATTCTCCACTGGTTCAAACATAACCTCAGCATGCCCTGATTTGGCTTTTTGCAAGTTAGACGAGGACTTTGGGACTGGGGATTCATAGCTAGCTGGAACTTATAGACAGAACTAGAGTATCCTGACTCAGCTAACCCTGCTGTTTCTCCAATATGTCCAGATGACCTTGGTATTCAATATCCTTATTTGCCTATTTACTTCAAGACATGCACCCCACACCAAAGTTGTTACGGCAAAGCAGTGATTTATTTAGCCAATTAAACTTGGGGATAATTAGGTGGAGACAATGAGGGAGCCGGGTGGGGAATTTGTCCAGTATGCAGAGGTTAATGATAATCCTCTTTGAGATAAGTGCCATGCGACCAATGGGAGTTCAAACTAGAGTGCCTGATCCAGCAGACATCACTGGGGTCTCTGAAGTGCATAAATTAGGATAAGACAAGCCCCTGGCTGATTTCCTGTAATTCCCAAGTGTATCGCTCATTATTGTAATGTCTTTTCCACACTAAAATACAGCCTTCCACTTATTTGATCGCGTTTATTTCAACCTGATTAGTGCTGATGTTTTTTTTCTTTTTGCACAAAATTATGAATAATGGAACATGAAAACGCAATTATTTTCTCAGTGCACATGGTGAGTGTGGATTAATTGAATGAAGAGTCTCTAGTGTTGTACAGTGGGCTAACAAACATCATTGGTCTTCTTTTGCTGATTTCAACAGTGTGTATAATGAAATAATCATTGCCTAATCAGACAGATTAAGTGCTATTTTCCCCGCACTTACTCGTTTAATGGACATTTTGAGCTGTAACATTTAAATACAGATGGATGTGCTGGCTGTTCCTTTAATTTTGGGTAATCAAAATCTGTGAGATAATAGTTACACAATTGGTCAAATGCAAAATCAACATCAGACATAATCATATTCATGGATTGGGTCAAAGTTTAAAGTACTCTTACATAATCAAAATTAAGAGCCAATTCTAGTTTTTTAAATAATAGTGGGTAATTCAATTAATTAGCTGACAATTGGGAAACTTTCCAGCTGTATGTTACCATTGCAGCAGTCAGATGCAAACCTGGTATCTCCAAAATGTTCTTCTTCATTAAATAAGATAAAAAAGTTTCAGTTGGGTGATAATCTGTTGGTTGACTTTATCCACAGATTTGGAAAATGATTTCAACTCATGGAGATGCATGTCAATAATGATGAAAATGTGTTGTCTTAAATTGGATTACAGATAAGAAACCCTGTTTAGATAGCTGGCATAGGGTCATACTTGTACATGTGTCTCTGGATTATTTGACATAATTATCCCATTCCAAAAATGTAGAATAGATGTATATTTTAAAATTTAGAACCCTTCTCCAGATTGGTCCAGAAATCTCTTCCACCTTGATCAGGGGATTTGTTTTACTTATGGTGTTTTTGTTTTGTGTATGCATGCAAGTATGTGTGGATATGTATACATGTACATATACTGTATATGTGCATACTATATCAGGAAGTAGTGTACCCTAAATGTAGGAAAGTTAAAAATAAGGGTGTGGAAATAGGGGTGATAGACAGACTTTTTAACAGACCTGCGATTAACGTTTGCCTTTTTATTAACCGTAACCACAATCTTTCCCTAACCTCTACCATGCCGTAGTTGCCATGTGTATATATTGTAGAAAGCATGGCTTGAATGTAATCCAGGGTTTTGTAGAATTGTTTTGTAGGATCTGATGTTCTTTTCTGGTGATAGGTTTGCATTAATGTATGTACATGTAGGTAATAACACCAATAACAATAACAAAACATAAAACTAAGATCTTAACTAAAATGGAACTAAAACTAAGGCCATTCTTTAACTCTAAATATGTACAATGATAGTGCATGGTAATATGTTATATATTGGTAGTGAAAGACAGAATACAGTATGCTGATGCATGATATTGGTATGGCAAAGTGCGTCAATGGAATTGCATAGATTAGTATTAAAAATAACTATACATTGAATCTATATGTACACAGATGCGTACAGGTATTTAATATAATTTGCAGGTATGTATGTAAAGATGTGTTAGGTGAGTGTTAATCATTGATGATGGAATGAAATGTGGGCTATACGAAATGTGCAATGTTTTTTTTGGTATATAGTGTTATTGTTTTCAATAGACAATGCTTAAAAACAAATCATTAAAACTGGAGATTCAAGATTTTCATGTGAGAGTGATGTAAATTGCAGTGCCCTGTTGTAGAATGTAACATGGTAATGTCTCTGCAAACATGTCAATACTTGTTTGTACAGATCTGTTATTGTCTATCCATAAAGCATGCCTCGCCACAGCTGTTCAGGATCTACTGTATTAACATCACAGCAACACAGTCAGTGAGTCACAGCTACAGCCAAATGAAGAAAACACACACCTTGCCTTTCCTGTTACATGTTACATACTGTACTAGCAGTCAGCCATATTACTTACCAGCCACAGATGGATTTGAGTCAGAGCAGACAAGTGAGTAAAGGAAGGGTCATACTGTAGAGACACATCATAAATGTATTAGCCACTGTGAAGTTAGAATACAGGTCTAGACTGGAGTAAAATACAGAGTCAGACTTTCTGCGGTGGATTCCACACCTTGGGAAAGCTGACGTCATGTATTTCATGTTACTCAGATGAAGCACGTAAGCAGAGTGCTGCAGTCTGTTCATGATGACAGGTTGTATGATGCCCTAGTGAGTATAGTTCTTTAAAATACACACTCTCAAGTACATGTAGAAACCTCGTCACAGGGAGTACAAATAAGTGGGGGAGGGATTTGAGCCACAGGGGGACAGAGCAGCAGACTGGGCTGTTAGTGTGTCCATTTCTACCTGCTGGGAGAACTGGAGAGGGAAGTCCTGCGACACCCACCCTCCACCCCCCACCTGCTATGCAGTAGACCTGCAGCAATTGTTCAATAAACAGCTTTCGTCCTTCAGGCAGCCAACTTCCATAAGTGGAAGCAGCCCAAACAAACTAAGGAAGTGCTGTGGGAGGAGCGGCTAGATGCTTATTCTCTGACACATACAGCTTTCCTCTGTAAGACATCCTTAACACCTGGCAGCAACATGACCACTGAGAGCTTTAATAACTATAACAATATTCAGATTCCATCATTTTTATCAGTGGGGAGTAATGATATGTAATGCATTCATAAGTGAATGAAGAACAGGGATTTCCAGAGTGAATAATATTACTCTGCATATTCTGGTGCACTTATTAATTCCAAATACATCTACAAAATTATCCAAATGTGAGTAAAATGATGATTATGATTTGTTCTAGCTGTCAGAAATAAAAGAAATGCAGTTATTGCCACTGATTCAAAATTAACTTTGTACTGTTATTGTCTTAACAGATTATCTTATTCTTATATCTACCAATTATCATATGGATGTGGTTATGAATGGTAATAGTAGGCACACCGTATTAACCCATTAGTGGGCCTTGAGGCAAAAACTACCTGCTGGCCCCTTCATCCCCCATTTTTCACTTTGCACTATATTAGTTAGTAATTTCAACTTAGTTTCATTACACACAAATACATAATGTAAGAAAAATATATACTATAAAAACAAAGGCCTTAAAACAAATTTTTACTCAGGGCCGCACGACAACACAGGGCCTCAAGACAAGATTAGCCATGCCACCAAGGTCCATTCTAGCAGCAGCGGCAAGGACAGAAAGAGCGGCTGCCGCTTTAATGTAGGTGCATGGCTGTTTGCTGGTGGTGAAGGCTCACGTGTTTCATCTTGCCGTCAAACGGTACAGGAGCTAATTTTGGTGTCTGAGTTACCCAAATATACACCTCTTTACCAGCAGAGAACAAACAGATAAAAGAAGAGAAACGGTCTTGGAGCAACATCAGCTTTAAGGGTAGGGGCTAATATACAATGTTTTTGATATTAGTTTGCAAAACTTGCTATATTAATCATGTCTTATTGTTAAACATTTCCTCTATATTAAAATACAACCTGCTCTATTTGGCTACGGGATTAAATTTCAGGAAGTGGATAGGAGCAGCCTGTGGCGTGTGATACAGGTCGTCAGTAGGATCAGGGGTAGCCTATAGCCACCAGTGGGGGAGTTAAGCCCTGCTGCCACTCATTCAAGATACATAATAACAATTGTCTCCTACCAACAGACAATGTTGGTTTCTTTTAATAATGACTATGATCTATTCCTAACCTTAATCAAGTAGTTTTAGTTCCTAAACTTAACCAATCCTTAACCTTAGAGGTGGCAGTCATTCTGGTTATCGTGGAAGGCACTGACAAATGACCTATTTTGTCATTTAGATATTAGGACTTTACAATCAGTGGAGTAAAATATAAGTTTGTCCTCAGGTTAATGATGGGAAAAGCCATGGGGTCATTGAAGTCAAAGGGTTTATCCCACCAAGGTAAACCCTCCTGGGTTCATTCTCTGGGGAACATGAATGTGCTCAGTAATATCATTTCAATCTACCTATTAGACTTTGAAATTGTAGCCTGATAGTGATGCTGTAAAAAGGTCAGGGGGGTCACCAATATCTTCATGAATTGTCCTCTGGGGACCATTAAAACACATATCATATTTCAGAACAATCTGCCCTGTAGTTGCTGAGATTCCTTGCTCATGAACAAAGTGTTAGATGGACAGACCTACTGAACAACCAGCAGACAGCACCATCCTTGTTTCAGCTAAAAATGGTCTCACTGTCCTCCAAGGGAGGCATCATATCGCCATGACCTGCAAGCACCTCTGGAGCAGTGCCCTTTCAAAGATCATTTTCATGACATTTGTGCTTTATTAGACAGTTCACAGTGCATAGAGATGTAAAAGAAAATGGAAAATAGAGCAGCAAAGGTCTGAAGCTGTATTTGTACTTTAGACGTTACAATCACAGGCCACCAGGACATCTCACTAGTGCTTTTTATGGAGATTTTGGCCTCTGTCCCTTTTAGAGTGCATGGCTTGCAAATAAGTGCCCCTATTCACTTTTGAACACTACCTCAGCAATTCAGCAGATGTTATATATTTGCCAGGAAATCATGAATGAAATGAATGAAATCCAAAGGGAAAGTAGGAAAGCTACAGCATTTCTATCTGTGCTCTAATTCTTTTGATGAATCAGAATCAGAATCAGCTTTATTGCCAAGTAGGCCAAGTAGGCTTTATTGCCAAGTAGGTTTACACATACAAGGAATTTGCTTTGGTATTTTGGTGCAAAACAATAGTAGCATAGTAGAAATATAAGAAGTATAAAGCAAGTACTGCAGGTCAAGAATAATAAATATAGAATATAAAATAGACAATAAGATATTAAAGAATTTTATAAAGAAAAATTATAAGAAAATAATAAAGAAAATGTACAATGTGACAGTTTGTGCAGGGATGTGCAATGTGCAAAATATTTGCATGGGAATGTGCAAAAGTTTACAGTATGAGTACACTGTACTATAAGTGGAGGGTTGGGTGGGTATGAAAGTAAGTGTTAGTGGGGGTCCCGGGTCGTTTTGATGAGGTCAGCTTGCAGCCAATCACCTTCTCTGCAGAGCAAATTATACGCTGCCCTTGTCCTTGGTCGTGGCAGCAGAGTACCAGATGGTGATGGAGGAGGTGAGGATGGACTCAATGATGGCGGTGTAGAAGTGCACCATTATTGTCTTTAGCAGGTTGAGTTCCTTCATCTGCCGCGGGAAGTACATTCTCTGCTGGGCTTTCTTGGCGAGGTCCTGGCTGATGATGGTGCCCAGGAAGCAGAAGGACTGATGGGGTGATGATTTTTCCTGTAATTCACAACTATCTCCACTGTCTTGAAAGCGTTGAGCTCCAGGTTGTTCTGACTACACCAGCTCACCAGGTGCTCAATCTCCCACCTGTAGGCAGACTCATCCCCATCAGAGATGAGCCCAATTAGGGTGGTGTCATCCGCAAACTTCAGGAGCTTGACGGACTGGTGACTGCAGCTGTTGGTGTACAGGGAGAAGAGCAGAGGGGAAAGAATGCAGCCTTGGGGGGAACTGGTGCTGATGGTCCGGGAGTCAGAGACATGTTTTCCTAGCATCACGTGCTGCTTCCTATCGAACAGGAAGTCTGTGATCCACCTGCAGGTGGATTCAGGCACACTCAGCTGGGAGAGCTTGTCCTGCAGCAGAGCTGGGATGATAGTGTTGAAGGCGGAGCTGAAATCCACAAACAGGATCCTGGCGTAGTCCAGGTGCCGGAGGATGAAGTGAAGGGCTGTGTTTACTGCATCTTCTACAGACCTGTTGGCTCTGTAGGCAAACTGCAGGGTGTACAGGAGTGGGTCTGTGATGGATTTGAGATGAACACAAGGCACTCAAAAGACTTCATTACTAATAAGGTCAGGGCGACGGCTCTGTAGTTGTTAAGCCCTGTGGTCCTTGGTTTTTGGGGATGGGGATGACTCTGGTGTGGGCAGTTGTGGAGAGGACCAGGCCCATGCTGAGGTGGTGAAGGTGGAGCTGGTGGGCTGGAGCTGTTGGATGGAGTCATGGGGGATGGTGTCAGGACTGTCCCATTGTCTCTCAAATCCACAGTAAAACTCATTCAATTCGTTGACCAGGCGCAAGTCATTAATGGAGTGGGGGGCTTTGGGTTTGTAGTTGGTGGTCTGTCTGAGCCCCTTCTAGAAGCAGAGTCGTTGGATGAGAACTGGTGTTGTAGACTCTTTGTAGACTGTACTTGAGTACAGTCGTTTCGCTTCTCTCACCACCTTCCTAACTTGTACTTTGACTCCCTAAACCTGTCCCTGTCTCCACTCCTGAATGCTTCTTCCTTTTCCACCCTGACAAACTGCAGGTAAAAATAAAGTTGACAGCAATCTGATGGGATGTCTGAACTGCTTAGTATTGCAAGACATCAAAAAGATGAATGATTGTATGTGACAGATGTCAGTGTGGGATATGTGGTATTTCAAACAATTGATTATTAGTTGCAATGAAAAATATGTGGGGACAGAGAGAGGATGACAACTTATCTATGTGTGTAAATTATGTGCGTGGGACACACAAAAAGTTGACGTGCCCACTCACACAGCTCACACTTTCATGCTGGAGTCTCAGTGACAGGTCATGAAAAGAAAGAATGATGAGAGAGATATTTATCAGGATCTAAAAGACGAAAAATGATAACAACAATCAGGACAGGGACAAAAGAAGAAGATGGTGACAACAGGTCTAGTTTAAGGGAAATTCTGATGAAAGCACTCATGACACCAGGATTAAATTAAACCCTTTTTATGAAAAACATCATGTTAGTGTATTTGGGCCACTTAAAAAACATGCCCTGAAATATTATAATATAATTATTATAAAATTTGAGTGATGCTTAGCAAACTGGATATTGTATATTGTGTTTTATCAATTAGCAGGCTGATACATTTATTAAAATTATAAATAAAGACATGGTTAATGTATTTTCTGTAATTTTTAAGTGACAACAACTATCCAAATGCTTTTAATGAATGAATGAATAGACAATATTGTCTACAAAAGACTCAAAACCCATCTAAGTTTTGTATTACAAAATAAAATGTTCCCTCCTGCGGCGGTCAGTGCTGACACTTGTGCTACAGTATTAATGAACCACAGAGGTGCTCTCAATTAATCGTATATTTGTGGAGGCAACACATTTTCTCTGTCGTAAATTGTATAGCAGGGAAACAGTCTCTTTACTGTATATATGAGGCACAGCAGGCAGCTCTGTTTGACCAGTGAAAGCCATGTTGGATGGATGTGACCTGCATACATATTTTGAAAACATGTCTTCACCGCAGGAGGAGGAGGAGGAGGAGCAGTACGGTGATTAGCATGCCTGTGCACGACTTGGATTCAAGCTTGCTCCACTGTTGCCTTAAGTCATCAGATATAGAAAAAAAGCTGTAAGTCTAGAAAGATCACCAAGCCTTGTCAAGAAACCAAAGATGCAAACAACACATTTAAAAAGACTATATCCACTGTATCACATTCTGCATAAAAGTTTTGGAGTCTGAGACACTGCAGCGGAGATACTAATGGAATTATCAGGAATTTCATGTGAAGATGTGGCAGCTACACTGATGACTAGCCCAAGGGTGTAGAAAAACAATTATTTTGCAAAACCACCAAGGGGAAAGAGGGAGCATTTTCTCCCCCCTCATCTTCATAAACCTGTGTGGAAAGGGATGCTTAGGAGCCGATGTGTTTTAATAGCTCTCACGGGATGTCACTCATGTTTCAGCAGTTTTGACAGGTCAAACATTATCCCTCAAGCCACGAAAATGTCGAGCAGCATGCATGCCAGCGGCTACTGTAAAGTTGATGAGCTGTTAAAGTTACTTATTATGATTTCAGATGCCTTATCTATTATGTCAGGGGAACAGGATTTCAATTTAACGGCAAATATAACTTTACAACAGCTCCAACCCATAAAGTGTATTTTTCACACTCCCTTTGTTATATGGTGGCTATTATTAAGCAAAGCTCTTGAAATGGGGAATAAGTGCTTGTTCTCTCCTGTTCTTTATAATCCTCTGATGTTCTGATATGTCTGGAAATAAAGCGTCTGTCTCTTCTCATCCTATTGTGTGTCGGAGTGGCAGTTTCGATTTCACATGTTAAATCCGACATGTAAGAAGATGTGAAGCACAATTGTTCAGAGATTTAATTATCTGATAACATTGTATGAAGTATGGCTTTTCCATTAATTGTAAATTCAACTTTTGGATCATAAACTGATCGCTATCTTTATCTCATCCTGTGTCTGTCGTCTATATCCTCATATTTATGTTTTGTGTTTGCATCGCTTGCATTTTGGGGCCCTCAGCCATAGCCACCCACCATCAATGACACGTATTACCTGTTAGCCAAGGTCAACAATTGACAATTCATTAAACCCCTACCCCAAAACAGCAATTGTCAAATCATAGCTTAGCAACCGCAACTACATTAGGCCCTGCAGGTCTGTCTAGCTTTGGATTTCTCAATATACCGAAGGAGTGTGCATGCAGCAGAGTAATACTCAGTATCCAAACAGTTTGGAGTTTGTTTTGTTTTTTGCTTTTCCAAAAGCAAAGTAGCTTACTACCAACTCTTGCAGCTAATTGGGCAGATGATAAAATTGACAGATATAGTAAGTGGCAGAACTGAGAGCCACCGTCTAAAATGAAAAGTCTGCTTTTGTCCCTGAAATCAAGGACCCATTGTTTCAAAAATTACTACAATTTGGAGTGATAAGATCTGACACCGTTGTCATTGTTAATATATATATTGTTATATACATGTCATGCTAGAATGAAAAGTTTGATGGGTGTAGCAAAAGTAACTAAATGGGGCAGGCCCAAGCCAATGGTCAATCAGCCATATTGCACTGCAGAAAATTTTACCAGGAACCCAGGAACCTTTGTAGGAACTTAGGAACCTTACCTGCACTGCAACCAGAGGAACCAGGTTTACATTTAAGAACTATTTAGGTGTAGTTTAATGTACTGAGTGTCGCTGATTGGTAAACATAAACTCTGCAAATGGATTCAGTGTTGTTATGTACTGAAGCAGAAATAGATAATCATACAACACTCAGCAGATCACTATTTTGGAGACAAATGTTAAGGCATTTTCAGTGTCCCTTTCCACCTCTGCAACTCCCCTTTGCAACATCCATTTAAA
Source organism: Siniperca chuatsi (assembly GCF_020085105.1). NCBI lineage: Eukaryota > Metazoa > Chordata > Actinopteri > Centrarchiformes > Sinipercidae > Siniperca > Siniperca chuatsi. Next base: position 3,607,758 of record NC_058057.1, read on the forward strand.
CATCAGAGTTGTTATCAATCTACTTGACTAATATTCATAGATCTTGTTTGAAACCAGAAACAGGAATGCATAAAAGAGAATTTTTTTGTTCCTGATTTTGTCCTTAGATCTTGACAAAACCCAAATGAGGGATCTTAGAGTCAGTTGGAGGTCACAGAATATTCAGCTTCTTGAAAACTGCCCTGCATCAAAATAAGGCAAGGGGCTGCGGTGGTGTGGGCATGTCAATTCGGGTACCGGTGAGAGAACGAAATACGATCCAGGAAGGCTGGTTTAAGTAATAGATCCATTAGTTTTAAGACTTATCAGGTAGTAGAACATTGTACAGCAGTTAAAAATACTATACTTCTAGAAAGGCCAATGCAGTGTGTTGTTGGATGGTGGTGCATTGCATTACATTGCGGGAGCAATGGAGCCAGGTCTTTATTACCGGATAACCCTACTTGTTTTTGCTGGAGCCCTCTTTACTAAGAGCCCCAATGTGCCACCACAGTGGTTCCTTCAAATTCATTTTTCACACAGTGCTGATGTGCATCTGAATGTGGCCTAATGTAGCTCAAGTGTGGAAGCACTCAGAAATGTCTTTGACAGGTAGACAATCATAAAATGTAGGTAAGTAAAGGTAAGAACAGGTATTAGGACATGTTCAGCTGGAACATATTCAATTGCATCAGGGAGTCCTGGTGAGGCATCTTAGGTCATTCTAGTTTAATGTGTTTTTTTCTGTCTCTATGAATAGAAAGTTCATGATGTGGTAACAAGAGACTCAGCATACATGCTGGACTAAACAAAGTGATATGATGTTAAGAAATGAATTTCATATTTCTCATTTTGGAATAACAGTCTCAGTAGAATATTTTTCCTTGCTGCACTGGTGTCTCAAAGTGTCTCTTCCTTCTCAGCATCCCATAACAGCCTTTAATAAACCCATTACTGGTTCCTCTTGGAAATGCTTATTGGCATAGTGGAGGGATTTAAGCAGGAAACACAGAAGGTTATGGGCTTCACACTATTTCACACTGGATATGTTTGGTGACAGCGAGCTGTAATGGATTGAAAGGTGTGAATCCATATGGATTTACTATAGCAAAGTAATAAAACATGTTGGCACGCTCTTTCAGGGGGAGTGGGTGACCCAGCTGCAGACCCTGGAAGATGAACAGTCTTTCTTGGCTTAGCAGGAACGCAGACAGATTTCACATAATCACGAATGTGCGGTTTCAATCCCCACCTTCTATCAAACACATTAAAAATAGGGCTGCAAAGGTTTTGCGGTTCTACTTTACAACTTTATTATTAATCAAAAAGTTTCTCCTGTCTCCTTTTTCTAGTTTTATGTACTTCGTTTAGGATTTCAAAATTAATGTTTAACTAATTTATGTTACTTTGTTCATCTTTACTTCCACATTATTTTATTGACTGCATAAAAACCCACACTCCTCTTCTTTCATATATTGCTATCCCAATTACCTGTATCTATGTTTAATCTCTCTAAACTTTTCTCTTTATTTGGATTCTTTTCTCTTTCTCTTTTTGCTATTTTCTTCTTTCTAGTTGAAATATGTTTTCCAAGACCATTGAGGTTTCTGTCTCTGAAATTTGTTCATTTCTTCACTCTGAAATCTGCTGCTATCAGTTGTATGCAAATAAAGTAAACATGTTAAGCTGTTTATTCCAATGAGCTTCGAGCATATGTGACTATGAAAAGACTTGGAAAAAGGAGGTGGAAAAGTCTTCTGGGATCAATATAAAAACCATTTACCATGAGAAGATTCACTTCTAAAATAATGTAAAAAAGAAAAATTAAGTCATGACCTGCATTTCTTTGTACAATATCTATAAAATCTAAATGCTAGAGTCTATTAAGGTGTTATTGTGTCATTATGTTATTATGTGCTATTCCATCGCCCCTTATTAAAGTTTTTTTTCCATTTTATAATAACATCTCCTATGTCTTGAAATTTAAAATGTTTTGAAACCACACAAGCTCTCAAACACACTCTGTGTGAACATCTCCTTCCTCTCTGCAACCCCCTTCTTCCCCCTCTCTCTTTATCTACATCACAGAACAACAAAGTCTTGCTTCTGTGGTTCTGACAGCCACGCAAAACCCAAAGTCACAAGTTAACAAGTGGCATATTTCCACATGCTAATTCAGTCGCTCTGGGAAGTGGGCATGCAACAGTGACCTCACTCTGTGTCAAAATATGCCACTGGCATATTAATGCCAATGTAAACATAGT